>NC_060195.1:30409631-30459631 GCF_021184085.1 Oncorhynchus gorbuscha
TTGCTCTGTTTTTTTGTTTTCTCATGATTTGGTTGGGTCTAATTGTGCTGCTGTCCTGGGGCTCTGTAGGGTGTGTTTGTGAACAGAGCCCCAGGACCAGCTTGCTTAGGGGACTCTTCTCCAGGTTCATCTCTCTGTAGGTGATGGCTTTGTTGTGGAAGGTTTGGGAATCGCTTCCTTTTAAGTGGTTATAGAATTTAACGGCTCTTTTCTGGATTTGGATAATTAGTGGGTATCGGCCTAATTCTGCTCTGCATGCATTATTTGGTGTTCTACGTTGTACACGGAAGATATTTTTGCAGAATTCTGCGTGCAGAGTCTCAATTTGGTGTTTGTCCCATTTTGTGAAGTCTTGGTTGGTGAGCGGATCCCAGACCTCACAACCATAAATGGCAATGGGCTCTATGACTGATTCAAGTATTTTTTAGCCAAATCCTAATTGGTATGTTGAAATTTATGTTCCTTTTGATGGCATAGAATGCCCTTCTTGCCTTGTCTCTCAGATCGTTCACAGCTTTGTGGAAGTTACCTGTGGCGCTGATGTTTAGGCCAAGGTATGTATAGTTTTTTTTGTGTGCTCTAGGGCAACAGTGTCTAGATGGAATTTGTATTTGTGGTCCTGGTGACTGTACCTTTTTTGGAACACCATTATTTTTTGTCTTACTGAGATTTACTGTTAGGGCCCAGGTCTGACAGAATCTGTGCATAATATCTAGGTGCTGCTGTAGGCCCTCCTTGGTTGGTGACAGAAGCACCAGATCATCAGCAAACAGCAGGCATTTGACTTCGGATTCTAGTAGGGTGAGGCCGGGTGCTGCAGACTTTTCTAGTGCTCGCGCCAATTCGTTGATATATATGTTGAAGAGGGTGGGGCTTAAGCTGCATCCCTGTCTCACCCCACGACCCTGTGTGAAGAAATGTGTGTTTTTTGCCAATTTTAACCGCACACTTGTTGTTTGTGAACATGGATTTTATAATGTCGTATGTTTTACCCCCAACACCACTTTCCATCAGTTTGTATAGCAGACCCTCATGCCAAATTGAGTCGAAGGCTTTTTTGAAATCAACAAAGTATGAGAAGACTTTGCCTTTGTTTTGGTTTGTTTGGTTGTCAATTAGGGTGTGCAGGGTGAATACATGGTCTGTTGTACAGTAATTTGGTAAAAAGCCAATTTGACATTTGCTCAGTACATTGTTTTCATTGAGGAAATGTACGAATCTGCTGTTAATGATAATGCAGAGGATTTTCCCAAGTTTACTGTTGACGTCTCTCTCTCTCTCTCTGGGTGTCTCTCTCTCTCTCTGGGTGTCTCTCTCTCTCTGGGTGTCTCTCTCTCTCTGGGTGTCTCTCTCTCGCTCTCTCTCTCTCTGGGTGTCTCTCTCTCTCTGGGTGTCTCTCTCTCTCTCTGGGTCTCTCTCTCTCTCTGGGTCTCTCTCTGGGTCTCTCTCTCTCTCTGGGTCTCTCTCTCTCTCTGGGTCTCTCTCTCTCTCTGGGTCTCTCTCTCTCTCTGGGTGTCTCTCTCTCTCTGGGTGTCTCTCTCTCTGGGTGTCTCTCTCTCTGGGTGTCTCTCTCTCTGGGTGTCTCTCTCTCTCTCTCTGGGTATCTCTCTCTCTCTCTCTGGGTATCTCTCTCTCTCTCTCTCTCTCTCTCTCTCTCTCTCTCTCTCTCTCTCTCTCTCTCTCTCTCTCTCTCTCTCTCTCTCTCTCTCTCTCTCTCTCTCTCTGTCTCTCTCTCTCTCTCTCTCTCTCTCTCTCTGTGTCTCTCTCTCTCTCTCTCTCTCTGTCTCTCTCTGTGTCTCTCTCTCTCTCTCTCTCTGGGTGTCTCTCTCTGTGTCTCTCTCTCTCTCTCTCTCTGGGTGTCTCTCTCTGTGTCTCTCTCTCTCTCTCTCTCTCTCTGGGTGTCTCTCTCTGTGTCTCTCTCTCTCTCTCTCTCTGGGTGTCTCTCTCTGTGTCTCTCTCTCTCTCTCTCTCTGGGTGTCTCTCTCTGTGTCTCTCTCTCTCTCTCTCTCTGGGTGTCTCTCTCTGTGTCTCTCTCTCTCTCTCTCTCTGGGTGGCTCTCTCTCTCTCTCTCTCTCTCTGGCTCTCTCTGTCTCTCTGGCTCTCTCTCTCTCTGGGTGGCTCTCTCTGTGTCTCTCTCTCTCTCTCTCTGGGTGGCTCTCTCTCTCTCTCTCTCTCTCTCTCTCTGGGTGGCTCTCTGTCTCTGTCCTCTTCTCTTCATCCCTCTCTGTCTCTCCACAGACAACATGGTGGACAAGACCAAGGTGGAGTCCAGTCAGGCCAAGGCCATAGAGTTGGAGAAGAAGGTGACACACACACACAGACGGACGGACGATATTCTCTGTGCTCACTTCTCCCTGACACCCAACTAGCAGTCTAAATGAGAAAGAGACGAATGAGAGAATGAGTACACACGCCTGACGGCTTACTGATGGAGTACACACACACTAGTTGAGTGCTAAGTGCTGTGGTTGCGGGGGGGTTGCTATCATGGGGTTTCCCCCCCCATTATGAGTCTGACAGGATAATTGCAAACATTCTGTCCCATTACATGAAAACTCACGTAAACATACCCATTCTCTGGAAATATGGACAATCACAATCAGTCTCTGCAACTCACACACACACACACGGTGGGGGACCGTGTGTGTGGGAGCATGTGGGACCGTGTGTGTGGGAGCATGTGGGACCGTGTGTGGGAGCGTGTGTTCTCTCCAGTGTAGCTGGACACTAAGCTGTGTCTGTTTTTAACCCTGTTCTCTCATTCAATAACTGGATTCTGAGCCCAGAGTGCTTTTAACCCTTTATATACAGTTTCTATCTAACTCTTTGTCGTAATGAATGGAGAGTGGAGGCAGGGTCTGCCATTGTCAATGGTGACCCTGGAGTAATTAGGGTAAAGTACCTTGCTGACAATGTGTTTTCTCTCCTGTAGCTAGATTTAGAGCTGACTGTGTGCCTTTTCTCCTGTAGCTGGAGCAGAGATGACTGTGTCTCTTCTCTCCTGTAGCTGGATGCAGAGCTGACTGTGTCACTTCTCTCCTGTAGCTGGATGCAGAGCTGACTGTGTGTCTTCTCTCCTGTAGCTGGATGCAGAGCTGACTGTGTGTCTTCTCTCCTGTAGCTGGATGCAGAGCTGACTGTGTGTCTTCTCTCCTGTAGCTGGATGCAGAGCTGACTGTGTGTCTTCTCTCCTGTAGCTGGATGCAGAGCTGACTGTGTGTCTTCTCTCCTGTAGCTGGATGCAGAGCTGACTGTGTGTCTTCTCTCCTGTAGCTGGATGCAGAGCTGACTGTGTCTCTTCTCTCCTGTAGCTGGATGCAGAGCTGACTGTGTGTCTTCTCTCCTGTAGCTGGATGCAGAGCTGACTGTGTGTCTTCTCTCCTGTAGCTGGATGCAGAGCTGACTGTGTGTCTTCTCTCCTGTAGCTGGATGCAGAGCTGACTGTGTCTCTTCTCTCCTGTAGCTGGATGCAGAGCTGACTGTGTCTCTTCTCTCCTGTAGCTGGATGCAGAGCTGATTTTGTCTCTTCTCTCCTGTAGCTGGATGCAGAGCTGACTGTGTCTCTTCTCTCCTGTAGCTGGATGCAGAGCTGACTGTGTCTCTTCTCTCCTGTAGCTGGATGCAGAGCTGACTGTGTCTCTTCTCTCCTGTAGCTGGATGCAGAGCTGACTGTGTCTCTTCTCTCCTGTAGCTGGATGCAGAGCTGACTGTGTCTCTTCTCTCCTGTAGCTGGATGCAGAGCTGACTGTGTCTCTTCTCTCCTGTAGCTGGATGCAGAGCTGACTGTGTCTCTTCTCTCCTGTAGCTGGATGCAGAGCTGACTGTGTCTCTTCTCTCCTGTAGCTGGATGCAGAGCTGACTGTGTCTCTTCTCTCCTGTAGCTGGATGCAGAGCTGACTGTGTCTCTTCTCTCCTGTAGCTGGATGCAGAGCTGACTGTGTCTCTTCTCTCCTGTAGCTGGATGCAGAGCTGACTGTGTCTCTTCTCTCCTGTAGCTGGATGCAGAGCTGACTGTGTCTCTTCTCTCCTGTAGCTGGATGCAGAGCTGACTGTGTCTCTTCTCTCCTGTAGCTGGATGCAGAGCTGACTGTGTCTCTTCTCTCCTGTAGCTGGATGCAGAGCTGACTGTGTGTCTTCTCTCCTGTAGCTGGATGCAGAGCTGACTGTGTTCCTTCTCTCCTGTAGCTGGATGCAGAGCTGACTGTGTGCCTTCTCTCCTGTAGCTGGATGCAGAGCTGACTGTGTGCTCTTCTCCTGTAGCTGGATGCAGAGCTGACTGTGTCTCTTCTCTCCTGTAGCTGGATGCAGAGCTGACTGTGTGTCTTCTCTCCTGTAGCTGGATGCAGAGCTGACTGTGTCTCTTCTCTCCTGTAGCTGGATGCAGAGCTGACTGTGTCTCTTCTCTCCTGTAGCTGGATGCAGAGCTGACTGTGTCTCTTCTCTCCTGTAGCTGGATGCAGAGCTGATTTTGTCTCTTCTCTCCTGTAGCTGGATGCAGAGCTGACTGTGTCTCTTCTCTCCTGTAGCTGGATGCAGAGCTGACTGTGTCTCTTCTCTCCTGTAGCTGGATGCAGAGCTGACTGTGTCTCTTCTCTCCTGTAGCTGGATGCAGAGCTGACTGTGTCTCTTCTCTCCTGTAGCTGGATGCAGAGCTGACTGTGTGTCTTCTCTCCTGTAGCTGGATGCAGAGCTGACTGTGTGCCTTCTCTCCTGTAGCTGGATGCAGAGCTGACTGTGTGTCTTCTCTCCTGTAGCTGGATGCAGAGCTGACTGTGTGCCTTCTCTCCTGTAGCTGGATGCAGAGCTGACTGTGTCTCTTCTCTCCTGTAGCTGGATGCAGAGCTGACTGTGTCTCTTCTCTCCTGTAGCTGGATGCAGAGCTGACTGTGTCTCTTCTCTCCTGTAGCTGGATGCAGAGCTGACTGTGTCTCTTCTCTCCTGTAGCTGGATGCAGAGCTGACTGTGTGTCTTCTCTCCTGTAGCTGGATGCAGAGCTGACTGTGTGCCTTCTCTCCTGTAGCTGGATGCAGAGCTGACTGTGTCTCTTCTCTCCTGTAGCTGGATGCAGAGCTGACTGTGTCTCTTCTCTCCTGTAGCTGGATGCAGAGCTGACTGTGTGTCTTCTCTCCTGTAGCTGGATGCAGAGCTGACTGTGTCTCTTCTCTCCTGTAGCTGGATGCAGAGCTGACTGTGTCTCTTCTCTCCTGTAGCTGGATGCAGAGCTGACTGTGTCTCTTCTCTCCTGTAGCTGGATGCAGAGCTGACTGTGTGCCTTCTCTCCTGTAGCTGGATGCAGAGCTGACTGTGTGTCTTCTCTCCTGTAGCTGGATGCAGAGCTGACTGTGTCTCTTCTCTCCTGTAGCTGGATGCAGAGCTGACTGTGTGTCTTCTCTCCTGTAGCTGGATGCAGAGCTGACTGTGTGTCTTCTCTCCTGTAGCTGGATGCAGAGCTGACTGTGTCTCTTCTCTCCTGTAGCTGGATGCAGAGCTGACTGTGTGTCTTCTCTCCTGTAGCTGGATGCAGAGCTGACTGTGTGCCTTCTCTCCTGTAGCTGGATGCAGAGCTGACTGTGTGCCTTCTCTCCTGTAGCTGGATGCAGAGCTGACTGTGTGTCTTCTCTCCTGTAGCTGGATGCAGAGCTGACTGTGTCTCTTCTCTCCTGTAGCTGGATGCAGAGCTGACTGTGTTTCTTCTCTCCTGTAGCTGGATGCAGAGCTGACTGTGTGCCTTCTCTCCTGTAGCTGGATGCAGAGCTGACTGTGTGCCTTCTCTCCTGTAGCTGGATGCAGAGCTGACAGCACGCCATGAGCTGCAGGTAGAGCTGAAGAAAATGGAAGGAGACTATGAGCACAGAGTCCATGAGCTGGCTGCTGAAAAGGAGACTCTGGGATCTGAGAAGCAGGAGAGGGAGACAGAGAACCAGGGCCTAATGGAGCAGATCAACACGCTCAATGAAGAGGTACACACTCCCACAGAGAGAACCCTTCAGTCAATTAACAGACACGCTTATCCGGAGCCACTTAGTGCATTCATCTAAAGATAGCGATGTGAAACCCCAGAGCTCAGAGTTGTATTACTCTACCAATAAGAACCGAGTAGAGAGCTCCCCTTGACCAATAGGAGTAAAGGGGAAAGTAATAGGAGCTCATAAGAAGTGGTCCACTCACCTGACACAGAGGGAGGAGGAGAGGTGTACCTGTCAGTGTCCTGGTGTTAGTCCAGCTGGACCCTGCCTCATAGTGACACACTGAGCATGTACCATCTGAAACACAGGCCAAAACAGTCTTCCCACATCATTGTGTGTGTGTGTGTGTGTCCGCTTAACTATGTGTCTTATGGCTCCACACAGACCTTGGCAGGTCACTTCCCCAACAGGCTGAGGCCAGCAGAATCATCTCATGGTCTCTCACGTCCAACTGGCTGTCCCAACGTCAACACACACATCAAAACCCTCCTCGATGCAGAGCACTTGTGCCCCCTCCTCCATTTGAGACTCAGCCTCTGTAGCGATCCAGAGAGTCTTCATCTCCTGTAGCTGGATGCACAGCTGACACACACACTCCTGTAGCACAGAGCTGACTGTGTGTCTTCACACCTATACTGGATGCAGAGCACTGTGTGTCTTCACACCTGTAGCTGGATGCACACACACACACACCTGTACATGCAGAGCACACACACACACACTGGACAGAGCACTGTGTGTCTTCACACACATGCAGAGCTGACTGTGTGTCTTCTAGAAATACAGAGAAGGAAGTCTTCTCTCATGGTGTATTAGCATAATTTTTCAGGCTTGAAATCTTCTCTGTTGAAATCTCTTTCTCAATTTAAATTAAATTCAATAGACTTTATTGATGAGGCAAGTTAAATTACTTACATTGTTTTTATATGAATAATTTAACAATGGTGGGGCCAACAGTGATAATAATAGTAGTAGTTGAAATGGGATGACCATTAACAGAAACAACTCTCTCCCCATCTTTCTCTCGCTCTCTCCCCATCTTTCTCTCTCTCCTGTAGCTGGATCCTGACGTCTCGCTTCTCTCCCTGGATGCAGAGCTGACTGTGTGCTTCTCCCTGTAGCTGGATGCAGAGCTGACTGTGTCTCTCTCCTGTAGCTGGATGCAGAGCTGACTGCTCTCTCTCGTAGCTGATGCTGACTGTGTCTCTTCTCTCCTGTAGCTGGATGCAGAGCTCTTCTCTCCTGTAGCTGGATGCAGAGCTGACTGTGTCTCGTCTCCTGTAGCTGGATGCAGAGCTGACTGTGTCTCTTCTCTCCTGTAGCTGGATGCAGAGCTGACTGTGTGCTTCTCTCCTGTAGCTGGATGCAGAGCTGACTGTGTCTCTTCTCTCCTGTAGCTGGATGCAGAGCTGACTGTGTCTCTTCTCTCCTGTAGCTGGATGCAGAGCTGACTGTGTGCTTCTCTCCTGTAGCTGGATGCAGAGCTGACTGTGTGCTCTCTCCTGTAGCTGGATGCAGAGCTGACTGTGTCTTCTCTCCTGTAGCTGGATGCAGAGCTGACTGTGTCTCTTCTCTCCTGTAGCTGGATGCAGAGCTGACTGTGTGTCTTCTCCTGTAGCTGGATGCAGAGCTGACTGTGTGTCTTCTCCTGTAGCTGGATGCAGAGCTGACTGTGTGCCTTCTCTCTGTAGCTGGATGCAGAGCTGACTGTGTCTCTTCTCTCCTGTAGCTGGATGCAGAGCTGACTGTGTGCTC
Source organism: Oncorhynchus gorbuscha (assembly GCF_021184085.1). Lineage (NCBI taxonomy): Eukaryota > Metazoa > Chordata > Actinopteri > Salmoniformes > Salmonidae > Oncorhynchus > Oncorhynchus gorbuscha. The sequence goes on from NC_060195.1 coordinate 30,417,353, forward strand.
TCTCTCTGTAGCTCAGAGCTGACTGTGTGTCTCTCTCCTGTCTGGATGCAGAGCTGACTGTGTCTCTTCTCTCCTGTAGCTGGATGCAGAGCTCTCTCTCGTCTGTGTGTCTTCTCTCCTCGTCTGGATGCAGAGCTGACTGTGTCACTTCTCTCCTGCTGGATCAGAGCTGACTGTCGTCTCTCTCCTGTAGCTGGATGCAGAGCTCGCCATGAGCTCTAGAGCTGAAGAAAATGGAAGGAGACTATGACCACAGAGTCCATGAGCTGGCTGCTGAAAAGGAGCTCTCAGATCAACAAGTCTTCTCTCGTCCATGAGCTGGCTCTCTTCGTCTGAGAAGCAGGAGAGGGAGACAGAGAACCAGGGCTAATGGAGCTCTCGTCAATTCAGAGAGAACTTCAGTCAATTAACAGCTCTCTCTATCCGGAGCCACTTAGTGCATTCATCTAAAGATAGCGTGTCCCCAGAGCTCAGAGTTGTATTACTCTCCAATAAGAACGTCTCCCTTGACCAATAGGAGTCTCATAAGAAGTGGTCCACTCCTGACACAGAGGGAGGAGGAGAGTCTCTCAGTGTCCTGGTGTTAGTCCAGCTGACCCTCCTCATAGTGACTCACTGAGCATCTCCATCTGAAACACAGGCCAAAACAGTCTTCCCACTCATCGTGTGTGTGTGTCCGCTTAACTATGTGTCTTATGGCTCCACACAGACCTTGGCAGGTCTTCGGCTGAGGCCAGCAGAATCATCTCATGGTCTCTCACGCTGGCTGTCCCAACGTCAACACTCAAAACCCTCTCGTCTCGACAGATCTCACCCCCGTCCTCTCTCTCAGCCCGATCCAGAGAGTCTTCATATGTAGAACACACACTCGCTCTCTCTCGTCTCGCTCTCTCTCGTCTCGCTCTCTCACACACTCACACACACACTAGAAATACAGAGAAGGAAGTCTCTCTCGGTGTATTAGCATAATTTTTCAGGCTCTTCTCTCGTCTCGCTCGCTCTTCAATAGACTCGTCTCATTGTTTTTATATGAATAATTTCTCGTCTCGTGCTCTCTCTCGTCTCGCTCGGTCTCATTCGTCTCGCTCTCTCTCTCGTCTCGCTCTCTCTCGCTCTCGCTCGCTCTCTCTCTCGCTCGCTCTCGCTCGCTCTCTCTCGTCTCGCTCGCTCTCTCTCGTCTCGCTCGCTCTCTCTCGTCTCGCTCTCTCTCGTCTCGCTCTCTCTCTCGTCTCGCTCTCTCTCGTCTCGCTCGCTCGCTCTCTCTCGTCTCGCTCTCGTCTCGCTCTCTCGCTCGCTCTCTCTCGTCTCGCTCGCTCGCTCTCTCGTCTCGCTCGCTCTCTCTCGTCTCGCTCGCTCTCTCTCGTCTCGCTCGCTCTCTCTCGTCTCGCTCGCTCTCTCTCGTCTCGCTCGCTCTCTCTCGTCTCGCTCGCTCTCTCTCGTCTCGCTCGCTCTCTCTCGCTCTCGCTCTCTCTCGTCTCGCTCTCTCTCTCTCGTCTCTCTCGTCTCGCTCGTCTCGCTCGCTCCCTCTCGCTCGCTCTCTCCCGTCTCTCGCTCTCGCTCTCTCCCGTCTCGCTCTCTCTCTCTCCCGTCTCTCTCGCTCGCTCTCTCCCGTCTCGCTCTCTCGTCTCTCTCCCGTCTCGCTCGCTCGCTCTCTCTCGTCTCTCGCTCGCTCTCTCTCCCGTCTCGCTCTCGCTCTCTCGCTCGCTCTCTCCCGTCTCGCTCGCTCGCTCTCTCCCGTCTCTCTCTCGCTCTCTCTCTCTCGCTCGCTCTCTCCCTCGCTCTCTCCCGTCTCGCTCGCTCTCTCCCGTCTCTCTCTCGCTCTCTCTCCCGTCTCTCGCTCGCTCGCTCTCTCCCGTCTCGCTCGCTCGCTCTCTCCCGTCTCGCTCGCTCTCTCCCGTCTCGTCTCGCTCGCTCTCTCCCGTCTCGCTCGCTCGCTCTCTCCCGTCTCGCTCGCTCGCTCTCTCCCGTCTCGCTCGCTCGCTCTCTCCCGTCTCGCTCGCTCGCTCTCTCCCGTCTCGCTCGCTCGCTCTCTCCCGTCTCGCTCGCTCGCTCCCGTCTCCCGCTCCCGTCTCTCGCTCGCTCTCTCCCGTCTCGCTCGCTCTCCTCCCCGTCTCGCTCGCTCGCTCTCTCCGTCTCTCTCTCGCTCGCTCTCTCCCGTCTCGCTCGCTCGCTCGCTCTCTCCCGTCTCGCTCGCTCGCTCTCTCCCGTCTCGCTCGCTCGCGCTCTCCCGTCTCGCTCGCTCGCTCCCGTCTCGCTCGCTCGCTCTCTCCCGTCTCTCGCTCGCTCTCTCCCGTCTCGCTCGCTCTCTCCCGTCTCTCGCTCGCTCGCTCTCTCCCGTCTCTCGCTCGCTCTCCGTCTCTCCCGTCTCTCTCTCGCTCGCTCTCTCCGTCTCTCGCTCGCTCTCTCCCGTCTCGCTCGCTCGCTCTCTCCCGTCTCGCTCGCTCGCTCTCTCCCGTCTCGCTCGCTCGCTCCCGTCTCGCTCGCTCGCTCCCGTCTCGCTCGCGCTCTCCCGTCTCTCGCTCGCTCTCTCCCGTCTCGCTCGCGCTCTCTCCCGTCTCTCGCTCGCTCGCTCTCTCCCGTCTCTCTCTCGCTCGCTCTCTCCCGTCTCTCGCTCGCTCGCTCTCTCCCGTCTCGCTCGCTCGCTCGCTCTCTCCCGTCTCTCGCTCGCTCTCTCCCGTCTCGCTCGCTCGCTCTCTCCCGTCTCGCTCGCTCGCTCTCTCCCGTCTCGCTCGCTCGCTCTCTCCCGTCTCGCTCGCTCGCTCTCTCCCGTCTCGCTCGCTCGCTCTCTCCCGTCTCGCTCGCTCGCTCTCTCCCGTCTCGCTCGCTCGCTCTCTCCCGTCTCGCTCGCTCGCTCTCTCCCGTCTCGCTCGCTCTCTCCCGTCTCGCTCGCTCTCCCCCGTCTCGCTCTCTCTCCCGTCTCGCTCTCTCTCCCGTCTCGCTCTCTCTCCCGTCTCGCTCTCTCTCCCGTCTCGCTCTCTCTCCCGTCTCGCTCTCTCTCCCGTCTCGCTCTCTCTCCCGTCTCGCTCTCTCTCCCGTCTCGCTCTCTCTCCCGTCTCGCTCTCTCTCGCGTCTCGCTCTCTCTCGCGTCTCGCTCTCTCTCGCGTCTCGCTCTCTCTCGCGTCTCTCTCTCGCGTCTCTCTCTCGCGTCTCTCTCTCGCGTCTCTCTCTCGCGTCTCTCTCTCGCGTCTCTCTCTCGCGTCTCTCTCTCGCGTCTCTCTCTCGTCTCTCTCTCGCGTCTCTCACTCTCGCTCTCTCTCTCGTCTCTCACTCTCGCTCTCAATCTCGCTCTCTCTCGCTCGCTCTCTCCCGTCTCTCTCTCGCTCGCTCTCTCCCGTCTCTCTCTCGCTCGCTCTCTCCCGTCTCTCTCTCGCTCGCTCTCTCCCGTCTCTCTCTCGCTCGCTCTCTCCCGTCTCTCTCTCGCTCGCTCTCTCCCGTCTCTCTCTCGCTCGCTCTCTCCCGTCTCTCTCTCGCTCGCTCTCTCCCGTCTCTCTCTCGCTCGCTCTCTCCCGTCTCACTCCAGATAGAGAAGCTCAATAAGGATCTGAAGGAGGCCAAGGCTAGAGTGGTCATCGTCCATGTCCCAAGTGGTCCTGCTCCTCCTCTACCAGGCCAAGCAGGCCTCCCTCCTCCCCTCCTGGGACAAACTGGCATGCCCCTTCCCCCTCCACCCCTACCCGGCCAAGCAGGCCTCTCTCCTCCCCTCCTGGGTATGCCCAGTCCCCCACCTCCCCCGCCATTACCAGGTATACCCGGTCCCCCGCCGCCCCCTCCTCTCCCTGGGATGGCCGGTATGCCCCCGCCGCCCCCTCTCCCTGGGATGGCCGGTATGCCCCCGCCGCCGCCCCCTCTCCCTGGGATGGCCGGCATGCCCCCGCCGCCCCCTCCTCTCCCTGGGATGCCGGCCTGCCCCCTGGGATGGCCGGCCTGCCCCCCCGCCCCCTCCTCTCCCTGGGATGGCCGGTATGCCCCCGCCGCCCCCTCCTCTCCCCGGGATGGCCGGTATGCCCCCTCCTCTCCCTGGGATGGCCGGTATGCCCCCGCCGCCCCCTCCTCCACCAGGGATGGCCGGTATGCCCCCGCCACCACCTGGAATGGGGGGCTGGGGCGCCTCTGTGCCACCCCCTCTGCCCTTCGGCCTGGCACCCAAGAAGGAGTACAAGCCTGAGGTGCAGCTGAAGAGAGCCAACTGGAGCAAGGTGAGGATGGGAGTGTGTGGTTGTGCATATGTTAGATGGTTAGAACATGAGGAAAGATGTGATTGTCAGTGTCTCTTCTAAAACTGCACTAAAAGTTGGTAGGAGTGTGTGTGTGTGTTCTGTCCTTTATTAGTGTGCCCAATTAGAGTCTGGAATAACAACTGCAAAGCTCTTGACCGTGTGTGTGTGTGTGTGAGAATACTTAGCCCGTGAGTGTATATGACTGTGTGTGAATGTCTGCCTCTGTTCTTTCATGAGTGTGTGTGTGTGTGTGTGTGTGTGTGTGTGTGTGTGTGTGTGTGTGTGTGTGTGTGTGTGGACTGGAGTGTCTCTGTTCCATGTTCTCCTCCTCCCTCTCCTCTGCGATGGTTAAAACATCAGAATGGCCCTGTCTCTCTTTAGCCTAAAGCTACTGTTTAATAGCTTCAGCAGAGATCATCTGTGTTTAGTCTCTCGTTCTTTCTCCCTCGCTCTCCCCAAATCTCTGTTCTCTTTGTTCGTTCGGCGGGTTGGTGAGAGCCCTTTGACGAGGATGTCACAGAAATGTCTTTTTTAATAAGATGCTTCTTTTAACTGTGCTGGTGAAAGATAATTAAATAGCTTCAAGAAAGGACAGCATTCTTTTGTAATTTAAATTAGCATTTTATTTCTCCAGCCCTTGTATCACATTCTTTCCCCCTTCCCATATGTGAAGTTTCTCTCTGAGCTGAATGGCTGTGATTAAATCATTGGTAACATGGTTAGCAGATGTTAATGCGAGTGTAGTGAAATGCTTGTGTTTCTTGTTTCGACCGTGCAGTAATATCAAACAAGTAATCTAACAATTCCACAACAACTACCTAATACACACAAGTCTAAAGGGATGGAATAAGAATATATTCATATAAATATATGGATAGGAGAACTGAGGATGGATCAACAACATTGTAGTTACTCCACAATACTAACCTGATTGACTGAGTGAAAAGGAAGCCTGTACAGAATATAATTATTCCATCATTTGCATCCTGTTTGCAACAAGGCACTACAATAATAGTGGAAAAAGTGGAAAAGCAATTCACTTTTTGTCCTGACTAAAAAGTTATGTTTGGGACAAATCCAATACAACAATTTTATTTATCCTTTATTTAACAAGGCAAGTCAGTTAAGAACAAATTCTTATTTTCAATGACGACCTAGGAACAGTGGGTTAACTGCTTGTTCAGGGGCAGAACGACAGATTTGTACCTTGTCAGCTTGGGGATTTGAACTTGCAACCTTCCGGTTACTATTCCAACGCTCTAACCACTAGGCTACCCTGAGTACCACTCCATATTTTCAAGGATATACTAGTGGCTGTATCATGTTAAGGGTATGCTTATAATTGGTAAGGACTGCGGAGTTTTTCAGAATAAAAATAAACAGAATGGAGCTAAGCATAGGCAAAATCCTACAGGAAAACCTGGTTCAGTCGATTTCCCACCAGGACAATACTTTCACCAGGACAATAACTCAAAACATAATCTACACTGGAGTAGCTTTCCAAGAAGTTGTTACATATTTAAGTTTTGATTCAAATCTGCTTGAAAACCTATGGCAAGACCTGATGGTTGTCGAGCAATGATCAACAACCAGTTTGACAAATGTTATACAATCCAGATGTGGAAGGTTCTGAGATATTTACCCAGAAGACTAACAGCTGTAATCCCTAAAAAAGGTGCTTCTACAAAGCATTGACTCAGGGGTGTGAATACTTATGTAAATTAGATGTCCATTTTCAATACATTTAGTACATTTCTAAAAACATGTTTTCACTTTGTCGTTATGGGTTATTGTGAGTAGATGGGTGAGAGAGAACATTTATTTCATCCATTTTGAGTTCAGGCTGTATCACAGCAAATTGTGGAATAAGTTAAGGGGTGTGAATACTTTCTGTAGGCACTGCAGGTTGACCTCTCACCTCTACCCATCACTCCACTCCAATACTGCTCAAGGCCAATAACAACCTCACAAATTACCCCCCATCACACCCCTCATCCCTCGCTTCTGGGGCACTGCAGCAGCGCCATCTGCACTTCTCTTCTCCTTTTCCTCCTCCTCCTATCCCTCGTTACTCGGCCCAGTGAAACAATGCCACCGTCAGCCCACTCTGGCCCCTGACCCTTTTCCTGCTCTGCTGTCCACACACACACACCGCTTGATGCTGCAGGCAGGGTGGCAAGGTGATGACCTCACGGGTGCGTTGGCTGAGCTCAGCACTGATGGACTGCCAGGGGCCCTCAGGCTGCACACGTCTCCTGTCCAGCCTCCCTCAGGCTGCACACGTCTCCTGGCCAGCCTCCCTCATCTTTTCTTTCTCTCCATTTTCTCTCTTCTGTCTCTCTCTCGGCCGGCGTCTCTCTCTCGGCCGGCGTCTCTCTCTCGGCCGGCGTCTCTCTCTCGGCCGGCGTCTCTCTCTCGGCCGGCGTTTCTCTCGGTCTCTCTTCATAGATTGTTTGTTTGTTTTCTCAGTCTTGTTCTCGGTCTCGTTGTTGTGCTCTATTTTCTCTCTCTGTGTGTCTTTCTGTCTGTCTCATTTCAATTCAAGGGGCTTTATTGGCATGTGGAACATATGTGAACATTGCCAAAGCAAGTGAAGTAGATAATATACAAATATGAAATAAACAATAAAAACGAACAGTAAACGTTACACATACAGAAGTTTCAAAAGAATGAAGACATTTCAAATGTCATATTTATATATAGTGTTGTAACGATGTACAAAAGGGAAAATAAATTGGCATACATATGGGTTGTATTTACGAGGGTGTTTGTTCTTCACTGGTTGACCTTTTCTTGTAGCAACAGGTAGAGGTAGACCGATTATGATTTTTCAACGGCGATACCAATTATTGGAGGACCAAAAAAGCCGATACCGACTAATCGGACGAATAAATAAATAAAAATAATAATAATAATGTATTTGTTATTATGACAATTCGAACAATACTGAATTAACACTTATCTTAACTTGATATAATAAATAAATACAATCAATTTAGCCTCAACTAAATAATGAAATATGTTCAATTTGGTTTAAATAATGCAAAAACAAAGTGTTGGAGTAGAAAGTAAAAGTACAGTATGTGCTATGTAAGAAAGCTAACATTTCAGTTCCTTGCTCAGAACATGAAAACATATGAAAGCTGGTGGTTCCTTTTAACATGAGTCTTCAATATTCCCAGGTAAGAAGTTTTAGGTTGTAGTTATTATAGGAATTATAGGACTATTTCCCTCTATACCATTTGTATTTCATTAACCTTTGACTATTGGATGTTCTTATAGGCACTTTAGTATTGCCAGTGTAACAGTATAGCTTCCGTCCCTCTCCTCGAACCAGCAACACAACGACAACAGCCACCATCGAAGCAGCGTTACCCATGCAGAGCAAGGGAAACAACCACCCCAAGGCTCAGAGCGAGTGAAGTTTGAAACGCTATTAGCGCACGCTAACTAGCTAGCCATTTCACTTCGGTTACACCAGCCTCATCTCGGGAGTTGATAGGCTTGAAGTCATAAACAGCGCAATGCTTGACGCACAACGAAGAGCTGCTGGAAAACGCACGCAAGTGCTGTTTGAATGAATGTTTGCGCGCCTGCTTCTGCCTACCACCGCTCAGTCAGATACTTAGATACTTGTATGCTTGTATGCTCAGTCAGATTATATGCAATGCAGGACATGCTAGATAATATCTAGTAATATCATCAACCATGTGTAGTGAACTAGTGATTATGATTGATTGTTTTTTATGAGAAACGTTTAATGCTAGCTAGCAACTTACCTTGGCTTACTCCATTCGTGTAACAGGCAGTCAGTCTCCTTTTGGAGTGCAATGAGAGAGAGGCAGGTCGTTATTGCGTTGGACTAGTTAACTGTAAGGTAGCAAGATTGGATCCCCCGAGCCGACAAGGTGAAAATCTGTCATTCTGCCCCTGAACGAGGCAGTTAACCCACAGTTCCTAGGCTGTCATTGAAAATAAGAATGTGTTCTTAGCTGACTTGCCTAGTTAAATAAAGGTTAAATAAAGGTATAAAAGTTTTTTTTTTTTACAATTATTTTTTAAAATCGGCAAATCGGCGCCCAAAAATACCGATTTCCGATTGTTATGAAAACTTGAAATCGGCCCTAATTAATCCGTCGACCTCTAGCAACAGGTCACAAATCTTGTTGCTGTGATGGCACACTTTGGTATTTCACCCAGTAGATATGGGAGTGTATTAAAATTGGGTTTGTTTTTCAAATTCTTTGGATCTGTGTAATCTGAGGGAAATATGTGTCTCTATGGTCATACATTGGGCAGGAGGTTAGGAAGTGCAGCTCAGTTTCCACCTCATTTTGTGGGCAGTGTGCACATAGCCTGTCTTCTCTTGAGAGCCATGTCTGCCTACGTTGGCCTTTCTCAATAGCAAGGCTATGCTCACTGTCATGTCTTTGGCATCATTAAAACTGACTTATTTATTTATCAAATGACTCTAATTATTATTACGCAATTAAACTGATTAATCATGTAACTGTAATTAACTAGGAAGGGGCACCAAGGAAAATATTCAGATTACAGTTATAATTTTCAGAATATAACTTTCAGATATTTTAATATCTGATCAATTAGTCTTCTAATTAATGAATTATTATTTACCTCTAGTTAGTCTCATTCCAAACGTCTGCACAAACCCAGTCTTCACTTCGAGTCATCCATACGTCAATTGTCTTAAAATAATTTATTTACTAACGAATTCACAGAAATGCATAACAAACAGTATATATGGTTACAAATAAATGATAGTGGGTGTGCCCTAGTGGGCTAAACCGGCATGGCGGCTTGTTAGACAAAAGGGGATTGGGGGTCAGCTGAGAAGTCACTACAGATAGTTGATAATTATAACAATTGAAATGCTAATCCTTTGCACATGAACACCCACTCATTCGGGAATAATTGCAATCAATATATATTTACGCTCATTGTGTCGTTGGGATCTCTGTTGAAAAGTTTGTTTCTGTTGGAGAGTTTGTCCTCTCTCGCTCTCTCTGTCGTGGTTAGAATGCATAGTTCAGAGTGACATTCATTCATGTCGTCATAGGTTTGATGTTTCGGGGGTTGTCGGTCTTCGCATTCAATGATACCGAATTCCTAGCTGCAGACTAGTAATTAATATCGAAGACTTGTTCTTATTCTGTCGGTATCAATAGTCTAAGAGTTTAACCACGTGGTATGGTTAAAAGATTCAGCCATCTACTCAAACCTTGGCCCTCTCGTGGTTAGCTCATCTGCAACCTTTAGCCATCTCGTAATTGAGGTAAGCTCGGTCTCCTCTCAAACCTTGGCCCTCTCGTTATCGAGGTAAACTGGTCTGGTGATAGAAAACCTAGGTGGGTGTTTTATTCGGAAGAGCAGAAAAGGGCCTGTCCCATTTATTTATTTCACCTTTATTTAATCGGGTAGGCAAGTTGAGAATAAGTTCTCATTTACAATTGCGATGACGCCAGACCATAACTGTGCTCATGGGTGGTCCCCTTATTTAGGTAAACTCCAAAGGGAATTGGAGTTTCCTTCATTAAACAGTCCAAAATCACAGTACACAATTTCACAAACAGTATCATCCTCACTCATTCATCTTACACAACGATTAGATGTAAACCTCATAACTGAGGCTATTGTGTAAACAGTGTTATGGTAATGTGGCCGTATTGTCTCCCATGAGTTTCACCAAATTGTACCAAAACGGATCAGTTCGTAGCTGGATTCTTCACCAATCTTTTATACCTTCTCCAGAACATAAATGTAATTTGGTTCTCCAGTTCTGTGAGGTGGAAGAAATTCCTTTGTTCTCTCTATGAAACTCACTCTCTCTATATACTGTGGCAATGAGGAGATAATCTCATCCAGGAATTTTCGACCTCTCTGACCACAGCGACCTGGGTGTAGGAGACAGAGGGGGATGGTGCTCGCGGTGTCCAATTTCATGACATCACGGAGTCTGTACGTGGTCAAAGCTTTCCTTAAGTTTGGGTCAGTCACAGTGGTCAGGCATTCTGCTGCTGTGTACTCTCTGTTTAGGGCCAAATAGCAGTCTAGTTTGCTCTGTTTTTTTTGTTAATTAGTTGACACATTGGAAAGAATTATCTTTTTGTTTTCTCATTTGGTTGGGTCTAATTGTGTCCCTATCCTGGGGCTCTGTGGGGTCTGTTTGTGTTTGTGAACAGAGCCCCAGGACCAGCTTTCTTAGGGGACTCTTCTCCAGGTTCATCTCTCTGTAGGTGATGGCTTTGTTATGGAAGGTATGGGAATCGCTTCCTTTTAGGTAGTGCTATAATTTAACGGCTCTTTTCTGGATTTGGATAATTAGCGGGTATCTGCTTAATTCTCCTCTGTGTGCATTATTTGGTGTTCTACGTTGTACACGGAGGATATTTTTGCAGAATTCTGCGTGCAGAGTATCATTTTGATGTTTTTCCCATTTTGTGAGTTCTTGGTTGGTGAGCGGACCCCAGACCTCACAACCATAAAGGGCAATGCGATCTATGACTGATGCAAGTATTTTTAGCCAGATCCTAATTGGTATGTTGAATGTTATGTTCCTTTTGATGGCATAGAATGCCCTCTTGCCTGGTCTCTCAGATCGTTCACAGCTTTGTGGAAGTTACCTGTGGCGCTGATGTTTAGGCCGAGGTATGTATAGGTTTTTGTGTGCTCTAGGGCAACAGTGTCTAGATGGAATTTGTATTTGTGGTCCTGGCGACTGGACCTTTTTTGGAACACCATTATTTTTTGTCTTACTGAGATGTACTGTCAGGGCCCAGGTCTGACAGAATCTGTGCAGAAGATCTAGGTGTTGCTGTAGGCCCTCCTTGGTTGGGGACAGAAGCACCAGATCATCAGCAGTAGACATTTGACTTCAGATTCTGTAGGGTGAGGCTGGGTGCTGCAGACTTTTCTAGTGCCCGCGCCAACTCGCTGATATATATGTTGAAGAGGGTGGGGCTTAAGCTGCATCCCTGTCTCACCCCATGGCCTTGTGGGAAGAAATTTGTGTTTTTTGCCTATTTTAGCCGTACACTTGTTTTTTGTGTTCATGGATTTTATAATGTTGTATGTTTTACCTCTCTCTCTGTGTCTCTTTCTCTCTGTGTCTCTTTCTCTTGTCTCTTTCTCTCTCTGTTTTTTTTCTCTGTGTCTCTGTGATTTTATAATGTTCTCTGTGTCTCTTTTCTCTCTCTCTGTGTCTCTTTCTCTCTGTGTCTCTTTCTCTCTCTGTGTCTCTTTCTCTCTGTGTCTCTTTCTCTCTCTGTGTCTCTTTCTCTCTCTGTGTCTCTTTGTCTCTCTGTGTCTCTTTGTCTCTCTGTGTGTCTCTTTGTCTCTCTGTGTCTCTTTGTCTCTCTGTGTGTCTCTTTGTCTCTCTGTGTGTCTCTTTGTCTCTCTGTGTGTCGCTGTGTCTCTCTGTGTGTCGCTGTGTCTCTCTGTGTGTCTCTTTGTGGGAGGGGATAACGGGGAGGGGAGGATAAGGGGGAGAGAAGGGGATAACGGGGAGGGGAGGATAATGGGGGGGGAGAAGAGGAGGATAAAGCAAATGGAATCCTCACTCTCTCTCTGAAGGAGAATGAGGAGTAGGGAAATGACTAGATTGCTCCTCTCCTCCTCCGTGTGTCTCCATCCTCTTTCAGCGCCCTGGTCATCCTGCTCTTTCTCTGTCCTTCTTTCCTCCTCCTCCGTGTCTCTCTCCATCCTCTCTTTCAGCGCCCCCTCCGTGTCTCTCTCCATCCTCTCTTTCAGCGCCCTGGTCCTCTTGTTCTTTCTTTGTCCTTCTCTCCTCCTCCTCCGTGTCTCTCTCCATCCTCTCTTTCAGCGCCCTGGTCCTCTTGTTCTTTCTTTGTCCTTTTCTCCTCCTCCGTGTCTCTCTCCATCCTCTCTTTCAGCGCCCTGGTCCTCCTGCTCTTTGGTCCTCCTGTCCTTCTGTCTTTCCTCCTCCTCCGTGTCTCTCTCCATCCTCTCTTTCAGCACCCTGGTCCTCTTGTTCTTTCTTTGTCCTTTTCTCCTCCTCCGTGTGTCTCCATCCTCTCTTTCAGCGCCCTGGTCCTCCTGCTCTTTCTCTGTCCTTCTTTCCTCCTCCTCCGTGTCTCTCTCCATCCTCTCTTTCAGCGCCCTGGTCCTCTTGTTCTTTCTTTGTCCTTTTCTCCTCCTCCGTGTGTCTCCATCCTCTCTTTCAGCGCCCTGGTCCTCCTGCTTTTTCTCTGTCCTTCTTTCCTCCTCCTCCGTGTCTCTCTCCATCCTCTCTTTCAGCGCCCTGGTCCTCCTGTTCTTTCTTTGTCATTCTCTCCTCCTCCGTGTGTCTCCATCCTCTTTCAGCGCCCTGGTCCTCCTGCGCTTTCTCTGTCCTTCTCTCCTCCTCCGTGTCTCTCTCCATCCTCTCTTTCAGCGCCCTGGTCCTCCTGTTCTTTCTTTGTCCTTCTCTCCTCCTCCGTGTCTCTCTCCATCCTCTTTCAGCGCCCTGGTCCTCCTGCTCTTTCTTTGTCCTTCTCTCCTCCTCTGTGTCTCTCTCCATCCTCTCTTTCAGCGCCCTGGTCCTCCTGCTCTTTCTCTGTCCTTCTCTCCTCCTCCGTGTCTCTCTCCATCCTCTCTTTCAGCGCCCTGGTCCTCCTGCTCTTTCTTTGTCCTTCTCTCCTCCTCCGTGTCTCTCTCCATCCTCTCTTTCAGCGCCCTGGTCCTCCTGCTCTTTCTTTGTCCTTCTCTCCTCCTCCTCCGTGTCTCTCTCCATCCTCTCTTTCAGCGCCCTGGTCCTCCTGCTCTTTCTTTGTCCTTCTCTCCTCCTCCTCCGTGTCTCTCTCCATCCTCTCTTTCAGCACCCTGGTCCTCCTGCTCTTTCTTTGTCCTTCTCCCACTTAATTGCTTGATTTATGGATGAATGTTTTTTTGCTAAATTGCATATGGTGGTTGTTGAAAGGATTTGTGAGGCATTGATCTCTTTCTCCCCTCTCTCTCTCTCTGTGTAACAGATTGGATATGAGGATCTATCTGAAAACAGTTTCTGGACTAAGACCAAAGAGGATCGCTATGAGAACAACGAGCTCTTCGCCAAACTCACCTTGGCCTTCTCCTCTCAGACCAAGAGTGAGTGTCACCCCTTGCATGTGTGTTTATGCAGGCATGTGTGTCACCCCTTGCATGTGTGTTTATGCAGGCATGTGTGTCACCCCTTGCATGTGTGTTTATGCAGGTATGCGTGTCACCCCTTGCATGTGTGTTTATGCAGGTATGCGTGTCACCCCTTGCATGTGTGTTTATGCAGGTATGTGTGTTCTGGCTCGTGTATCCCTGCCTGACAGCAGTGCATTTGTCTCAGTAAAGTTGACTTACTAATGATGATGAATTTGTCTCCTGCTCCATCTCTCTCTCCCTTTCTTTTTCTCTCTCTATGTCCATTCCATCCATCCCACAGCCTCCAAAGGTAAGAACACACAAATGATGTTGGGTACAAAGGCTAGTGTGTGTGTTGTTTTGTCCTTGTTGTCTCATTCTGAGAGGCAGAGTATGCACTGGGTTACATGGATTGGGATTAGAGGGATGGATGGGGAGGAGAAATGGATGGGGATGGGGAGGAGAAATGGATGGGGATGGGGAGGAGAAATGGATGGGCATGGGGAGGAGAAATGGATGGGCATGGGGAGGAGAAATGGATGGGCATGGGGAGGAGAAATGGATGGATGGGGAGGGGGGGGAGGAGAAATGGGATGGGCATGGGGAGGAGAAATGGATGGGGAGGAGAAATGGATGGGGAGGAGAAATGGATGGGGAGGAGAAATGGATGGGGAGGAGAAATGGATGGGGATGGATGGGGATGGGGAGGAAATGGATGGGGATGGGGAGGAAATGGATGGGGATGGGGAGGAGAAATGGATGGGGATGGGGAGGAGAAATGGATGGGGATGGGGAGGAGAAATGGATGGGGATGGGGAGGAGAAATGGATGGGGATGGGGAGGAGAAATGGATGGGGATGGGGAGGAGAAATGGAGGGGAGGAAAATGGATGGGGAGGAGAAATGGATGGGGAGGAGAAATGGGGGGAGGAGAAATGGATGGGGATGGGGATGGGGAGGAGAAATGGATGGGGAGGAGAAATGGATGGGGGGGAGGAGAAATGGATGGGCATGGGGAGGAGAAATGGATGGGCATGGGGAGGAGAAATGGATGGGCATGGGGAGGAGAAATGGATGGGCATGGGGAGGAGAAATGGATGGGCATGGGGAGGAGAAATGGATGGGCATGGGGAGGAGAAATGGATGGGGAGGAGAAATGGATGGGGAGGAGAAATGGATGGGGAGGAGAAATGGATGGGGAGGAGAAATGGATGGGGAGGAGAAATGGATGGGGAGGAGAAATGGATGGGGAGGAGAAATGGATGGGGATGGGGAGGAGAAATGCATGGGGATGGGGAGGAGAAATGCATGGGGAGGAGAAATGGATGGGCATGGAGGAGAAATGGATGGGGAGGAGAAATGGATGGGCATGGGGAGGAGAAATGGATGGGGAGGAGAAATGGATGGGCATGGGGAGGAGAAATGGATGGGGAGGAGAAATGGATGGGGAGGGGGAATGGATGGGGAGGGGGAATGGATGGGGAGGGGGAATGGATGGGCATGGGGAGGAGAAATGGATGGGGAGGGGGAATGGATGGGCATGGGGAGGAGAAATGGATGGGGAGGAGAATGGATGGGGAGGGAATGGATGGGCATGGGGAGGAGAAATGGATGGGGAGGGGGAATGGATGGGCATGGGGAGGAGAAATGGATGGGCATGGGGAGGAGAAATGGATGGGGAGGGGGAATGGATGGGGAGGAGAAATGGATGGGGAGGGGAGGAGGAATGGATGGGGAGGGGAAGAAAATGGATGGGGAGGGGAGGAGGAATGGATGGGGAGGTGGAATGGATGGGGAGGCGGAATGGATGGGGAGGCGGAGGGGGAATGGATGGGGAGGGGGAATGGATGGGCATGGGGAGGGGGAATGGATGGGCATGGGGAGGGGGAATGGATGGGCATGGGGAGGAGGAATGAATGAATGGATGGGGAGGGGGAGGAGGAATGGATGAGGAGGAATGGATGGGCATGGGGAGGAGAAATGGATGGGCATGGGGAGGAGAAATGGATGGGCATGGGGAGGAGAAATGGATGGGCATGGGGAGGGGGAATGGATGGGGAGGAGAAATGGATGGGCATGGGGAGGGGGAATGGATGGGGAGGAGAAATGGATGGGGAGGAGAAATGGATGGGGAGGAGAAATGGATGGGGAGGAGAAATGGATGGGGAGGAGAAATGGATGGGGAGGAGAAATGGATGGGGATGGGGAGGAGAAATGCATGGGGATGGGGAGGAGAAATGCATGGGGAGGAGAAATGGATGGGCATGGAGGAGAAATGGATGGGGAGGAGAAATGGATGGGCATGGGGAGGAGAAATGGATGGGGAGGAGAAATGGATGGGCATGGGGAGGAGAAATGGATGGGGAGGAGAAATGGATGGGGAGGGGAATGGATGGGGAGGGGAATGGATGGGGAGGGGGAATGGATGGGCATGGGGAGGAGAAATGGATGGGGAGGGGGAATGGATGGGCATGGGGAGGAGAAATGGATGGGGAGGAGAATGGATGGGGAGGGGAATGGATGGGCATGGGGAGGAGAAATGGATGGGGAGGGGGAATGGATGGGCATGGGGAGGAGAAATGGATGGGCATGGGGAGGAGAAATGGATGGGGAGGGGGAATGGATGGGGAGGAGAAATGGATGGGGAGGGGGAATGGATGGGGAGGGGAGGAGGAATGGATGGGGAGGGGAAGGAGGAATGGATGGGGAGGGGGAGGAGGAATGGATGGGGATGGAATGGATGGGGAGGCGGAATGGATGGGGAGGGGAGGGGGAATGGATGGGGAGGGGGAATGGATGGGCATGGGGGAGGGGGAATGGATGGGCATGGGGAGGGGGAATGGATGGGCATGGGGAGGAGGAATGAATGAATGGATGGGGAGGGGAGGAGGAATGGATGAGGAGGAATGGATGGGCATGGGGAGGAGGAATGAATGGATGGGCATGGGGAGGAGAAATGAATGAATGGATGGGGAGGGGAGGGGGAATGGATGGGGAGGGGGATGGATGGGCATGGGGAGGAGGAATGGATGGGGGAAGGGGAACGGATGGGCATGGGGAGGAGGAATGGATGGGCATGGGGAGGAGGAATGGATGGGCATGGGGAGGAGGAATGGATGGGCATGGGGAGGGGGAAATGGATGGGCATGGGGAACGGATGGGCATGGGGAATGGATGGGCATGGGGAACGGATGGGCATGGGGAATGGATGGGCATGGGGAGGAGGAATGGATGGGCAGGAGGAATGGATGGGGGAAGGGGAACGGATGGGCATGGGGAGGATGAATGGATGGCATGGGGAGGAGGAATGGATGGGCATGGGGAGGAGAAATGGATGGGGAGGGGGAATGGATGGGCATGGGGAGGGGGAATGGATGGGCATGGGCAGGGGGAATGGATGGGCATGGGGAACGGATGGGCATGGGGAGGAGGAATGGATGGGCATGGGGAGGAGGAATGGATGGGCATGGGGAGGAGAAATGGATGGGCATGGGGAGGAGAAATGGATGGGCATGGGGAGGAGGAATGGATGGGCATGGGGAGGAGAAATGGATGGGCAGGAGGAGGAGAAATGGATGGGCAGGAGGAGTGGATGGGCATGGGGAGGAGAAATGGATGGGCAGGGGGAGGGGAATGGATGGGCATGGGGAGGAGGAATGGATGGGCATGGGGAGGAGGAATGGATGGGCATGGGGAGGAGGAATGGATGGGCATGGGGAGGAGGAATGGATGGGGATGGGGAGGAGGAATGGATGGGCATGGGGAGGGGGAATGGATGGGCATGGGGAGGAGGAATGGATGGGCATGGGGAGGGGAATGGATGGGCATGGGGAGGAGGAATGGATGGTCATGGGGAAGAGGAATGGATGGAGGGGGAATGGATGGGCATGGGGAGGAGGAATGGATGGGGAGGGGGAATGCATGGGGAGGGGGAATGGATGGGGAGGGGAATGGATGACCATGGGGAGGGGGAATGGATGGGCATGGGGAGGAGGAATGGATGGGCATGGGGAAGAGGAATGGATGGAGGGGAGAATGGATGGGCATGGGGAGGGGGAATGGATGGGGAGGGGGAATGGATGGGGAGGGGGAATGCATGGGGAGGGGGAGGGGGAATGGATGGGGAGGGGGAATGGATGGATGGGGAGGGGGAATGGATGACCATGGGGAGGGGAATGGATGGGCATGGGGAGGAGGAATGGATGGGCATGGGGAAGAGGAATGGATGGAGGGGGAATGGATGGGCATGGGGAGGAGGAATGGATGGGGAGGGGGAATGCATGGGGAGGGGGAATGCATGGGGAGGAGAAATGGATGGGCATGGGGAGGAGAAATGGATGGGCATGGGGAGGAGAAA
Organism: Oncorhynchus gorbuscha; assembly: GCF_021184085.1. NCBI lineage: Eukaryota > Metazoa > Chordata > Actinopteri > Salmoniformes > Salmonidae > Oncorhynchus > Oncorhynchus gorbuscha. Next base: position 30,435,055 of record NC_060195.1, read on the forward strand.
TGGATGGGCATGGGGAGGAGAAATGGATGGGGAGGAGAAATGGATGGGGAGGGGAAATGGATGGGGGGGAGGAGAAATGGATGGGGAGGGAGAAATGGATGGGGAGGGGGAATGGATGGGCATGGGGAGGAGAAATGGATGGGGAGGGGGAGGAGAAATGGATGGGGAGGGGGAATGGATGGGCATGGGGAGGAGAAATGGATGGGGAGGAGAAATGGATGGGGAGGGGGAATGGATGGGGAGGGGAATGGATGGGCATGGGGAGGAGAAATGGATGGGGAGGGGGAATGGATGGGCATGGGGAGGAGAAATGGGGATGGGGAGGAGAAATGGATGGGGAGGAGAAATGGATGGGGAGGAGGAATGGATGGGCATGGGGAGGAGAAATGGATGGGGAGGGGGAATGGATGGGCATGGGGAGGAGAAATGGATGGGCATGGGGAGGAGAAATGGATGGGGAGGGGGAATGGATGGGGAGGGGGAATGGGGGGAGGAGAAATGGATGGGGAGGGGAGGAGGAATGGATGGGGAGGAGGAGGAATGGATGGGGAGGGGAATGGATGGGGAGGGAATGGATGGGGAGGGGGGGGAATGGATGGGGAATGGGGGAGGGGAATGGATGGGCATGGGGAGGAGAATGGATGGGCATGGGGAGGAGGAATGAATGGATGGGCATGGGGAGGAAAATGGATGAATGGATGGGGAGGGGAGGAGGAATGGATGAGGAGGAATGGATGGGCATGGGGAGGAGGAATGAATGGATGGGCATGGGGAGGAGAAATGAATGAATGGATGGGGAGGGGAGGGGGGGAGGAAATGGATGGGGAGGGGGAATGGATGGGCATGGGGAGGAGGAATGGATGGGGAGGGGGAATGGATGGGCATGGGGAGGAGAAATGGATGGGCATGGGGAGGAGAAATGGATGGGGAGGGGAATGGATGGGGAGGGGGAATGGATGGGGAGGGGGAATGGATGGGGAGGGGAAGGAGGAATGGATGGGGAGGGGGAGGAGGAATGGATGGGGAGGTGGAATGGATGGGGAGGAGGAATGGATGGGCATGGGGAACGGATGGGCATGGGGATGAATGGATGGGCATGGGGAGGAGAAATGAATGAATGATGGGCATGGGGAGAGGAATGGATGGGCATGGGGAATGGATGGGCATGGGGAACGGATGGGCATGGGGAGGAGGAATGGATGGGGAGGAGGAATGGATGGGGGAAGGGGAACGGATGGGCATGGGGAGGAGGAATGGATGGCATGGGGAGGAGGAATGGATGGGCATGGGGAGGAGAAATGGATGGGGAGGGGGAATGGATGGGCATGGGGAGGGGAATGGATGGGCATGGGGAGGGGGAATGGATGGGCATGGGGAGGGGAATGGGCATGGGGAGGAGGGGGAATGGATGGGCATGGGGAGCAGGAATGGATGGGCATGGGGAGGAGAAATGGATGGGCAGGAGGAGGAAAATGGATGGGCAGGGGAGGAGGGATGGGCATGGGGAGGAGAATGGATGGGCAGGAGGAGGGGAATGGATGGGCATGGGGAGGAGGAATGGATGGGCATGGGGAGGAGGAATGGATGGGCATGGGGAGGAGGAATGGATGGGCATGGGGAGGAGGAATGGATGGGCATGGGGAGGGGAATGGATGGGCATGGGGAGGAGGAATGGATGGGCATGGGGAGGAGGAATGGATGGGCATGGGGAGGGGAATGGATGGGCATGGGGAAGAGGAATGGATGGAGGGGGAATGGATGGGCATGGGGAGGAGGAATGGATGGGGAGGGGGAAATGCATGGGGAGGGGGAATGGATGGGGAGGGGGAATGGATGACCATAGGGAGGGGGAATGGATGACCATGGGGAGGAGGAATGGATGGGCATGGGGAAGAGGAATGGATGGAGGGGAGAAATGGATGGGCATGGGGAGGAGGAATGGATGGGCATGGGGAGGAGGAATGGATGGGGAGGGGGAATGCATGGGGAGGGGGAATGGATGGGGAGGGGAATGGATGACCATGGGGAGGGGGAATGGATGGGCATGGGGAGGAGGAATGGATGGGCATGGGGAGGAGGAATGGATGGGCATGGGGAAGAGGAATGGATGGAGGGGGAATGGATGGGCATGGGGAGGAGGAATGGATGGGGAGGGGGAATGGATGGGGAGGGGGAATGCATGGGGAGGGGGAATGGGGGAGGGGGAATGCATGGGGAGGGGGAATGGATGGGGGAAGGGGAACGGATGGGGAGGGGGAATGGATGGGCATGGGGAGGAGGAATGGATGGGCATGGGGGGGGAATGGATGGGCATGGGGAGGAGGAATGGATGGGCATGGGGAGGGGGAATGGATGGGGAGGGGGAATGCATGGGGAGGGGGAATGGATGGGGAGGGGGAATGGATGACCATGGGGAGGGGGAATGGATGGGCATGGGGAGGAGGAATGGATGGGCATGGGGAAGAGGAATGGATGGGCATGGGGAAGAGGAATGGATGGAGGGGGAATGGATGGGCATGGGGAGGGGGAATGCATGGGGAGGGGGAATGCATGGGGAGGGGGAATGCATGGGGAGGGGGAATGCATGGGGAGGGGGAATGCATGGGGAGGGGGAATGGATGGGGAAGGGGAACGGATGGGGAGGGGGAACGGATGGGCATAGGGAGGAGGAATGGATGGGCATGGGGAGGGGGAATGGATGGGCATGGGGAGGGGGAATGGATGGGCATGGGGAGGAGGAATGGATGGGGGAAGGGGAACGGATGGGGAGGGGGAATGGATGGGCATGGGGAGGAGGAATGGATGGGGAAGGGGAACGGATGGGGAGGGGGAGGAGGAATGGATGGGGGAAGTGGAACGGATGGGGAGGGGGAATGGATGGGCATGGGGAGGAGGAATGGATGGGGAGGAGGAATGGATGGGGAGGGGGAATGGATGGGGAGTGGGAACGGATGGGCATAGGGAGGAGGAATGGATGGGAATGGATGGGGGAAGTGGAATGGATGGGCATGGGGAGGAGGAATGGATGGGGAGGGGAAACGGATGGGGAGTGGGAACGGATGGGAATAGGGAGGAGGAATGGATGGGCATGGGGAGGGGGAACGGATGGGCATGGGGAGGAGGAATGGAAGGGGAATGGATGGGCATGGGGAGGAGGAATGGATGGGCATGGGGAGGAGGGATGGATGGGCATGGGGAGGGGGAATGGATGGACATGGGGAATGGATGGGCATGGGGAACGGATGGGGAGGGGGAATGGATGGGCATGGGGAGGAGGAATAGATGGGCATGGGGAGGAGGAATAGATGGGCATGGGGAGGAGAAACATGTTTTCACTTTGTCGTTATGAGTTATTATGAGTAGATGGGTGAGAGAGAACATTTATTTAATCCATTTTGAGTTCAGGCTGTAATACAGCAAATTGTGGAATAAGTTAAGGGGTGTGAATACTTTCTGTAGGCACTGCAGGTTGACCTCTCACCTCTACCCATCACTCCACTCCAATACTGCTCAAGGCCAATAACAACCTCACAAATTACCCCCCATCACACCCCTCATCCCTCGCTTTTGGGGCACTGCAGCAGCGCCATCTGCACTTCTCTTCTCCTTTTCCTCCTCCTCCTATCCCTCGTTACTCGGCCCAGTGAAACAATGCCACCGTCAGCCCACTCTGGCCCCTGACCCTTTTCCTGCTCTGCTGTCCACACACACACACCGCTTGATGCTGCAGGCAGGGTGGCAAGGTGATGACCTCACGGGTGCGTTGGCTGAGCTCAGCACTGATGGACTGCCAGGGGCCCTCAGGCTGCACACGTCTCCTGTCCGGCCGCCCTCATCTTTTCTCTTTTTTCTCTCTCTTTCTGCCTCTCGCTCTCTCTCTCTCTGTGTTTCTCTCTCTCTCTGTGTTACTCTCTCTGTGTTTCTCTCTCTCTCTCTTCTCTCTCTCTCTCTCTGTGTTTCTCTCTCTCTCTCTCGCTCTCTCTCTCTCTGTTTCTCTCTCTCTCTGTCTCTCTTTGTCTCTCTCTCGTTCTTGGTCTCTCGTTCTCTCTGTCTCCTGTCTCCCTCGGTCGGTGTGTTTCTCGGTCTCTGTCTGTCTCCCTCGGTCGGTGTGTTTCTCGGTCTCTGTCTGTCTCCCTCGGTTGGTGTGTTTCTTGGTCTCTGTCTGGCTCCCTCGGTCGGTGTGTTTCTTGGTCTCTGCTATCTGAGCAACAGTATGTTATATAGTTAGTATGTTGAAGTGGATGTGTGGTGGTGCTTCTGGAAACCCGTATCTCACTCTTCTCCCTAAAGTGTGAGATTTTGGCTGTATTTTCTCTACTTTGAAGTGTTTTGTCGGCTCTTTTTAATATTCATCTCTCTTCCCTATCTTCAGTGTTTTCTTCTGTTCTTCCTTTTCTGGCAGCTAGCACAGTGATAGATAGCAGGGGCCTTTTGATGTCTGCACCTCCGATATGCCAATTAGCCAGAGAGGTGGAGGGAGAGGTGGAGGGAGTAGGGAAGGCGAGAGCGAGGGGGGACTAGAGAAGGCGAGAGGGGGAGTAGGGAGTAGGGAAGGCGAGAGCGAGGGGTAGGGTAGGCGAGGGCGAGGGGGGAGTAGGGAAGGCGAGGGGTAGGGTAGGGAAGGCGAGGGGAGAGTAGGGAATGTGAGAGCGAGGGGTAGGGGAAGGCGAGGGGGAGTAGGGAATGGAGGGGTAGGGTAGGGAAGGCGAGGGGAGGGTAGGGTAGGGAAGGCGAGGGGTAGGGAAGGCGAGGGGTAGGGAAGGCGAGGGGGAGTAGGGAAGGTGAGAGCGGGGGGGAGTAGGGAAGGTGAGAGCGAGGGGGGAGTAGGGAAGGCGAGATCGAGGGGGAGTAGGGAAGGCGAGAGCGAGGGGTAGGGAAGGCGAGGGGGAGTAGGGAAGGTGAGAGCGAGGGGGAGTAGGGAAGGCGAGAGCGAGGGGGAGTAGGGAAGGCGAGAGCGAGGGGTAAGGTAGGGAAGGCGAGAGGTAGGGTAGTGAGGGTGAGGTAGGGAGTAGGGAAGGCGAGAGCGAGGGGTAGGGTAGGGAAGGCGAGAGGTAGGGTAGTGAGGGTGAGGGTGAGGTAGGGAGTAGGGAAGGCGAGAGCGAGGGGTAGGGAAGGCGAGAGCGAGGGGTAGGGTAGGGAAGGCGAGAGCGAGGGGGAGTAGGGAAGGCGAGGGGGAGTAGGGAAGGTGAGAGCGAGGGGTAGGGAAGGCGAGGGGGAGTAGGGAAGGTGAGAGCGAGGGGGAGTAGGGAAGGCGAGAGCGAGGGGGAGTAGGGAAGGAGAGAGCGAGGGGTAGGGTAGGGAAGGCGAGAGGTAGGGTAGTGAGGGTGAGCGAGGGGTAGGGTAGTGAGGGTGAGCGAGGGGGTAGGGAAGGCGAGAGCGAGGGGGGGTAGGGAAGGCGAGAGCGAGGGGGGAGTAGGGAAGGCGAGAGCGAGGGGGGAGTAGGGAAGGCGAGAGCGAGGGTTGGAGTAGGGAAGGCGAGAGCGACGGGTAGGCAAGGCGAGGGGGAAGTAGGGAAGGCGAGGGGGAGGGAAGGCATCTTCTTCTCTTGGTGGTCCTCTCTCTCCATCGTCTTCTTCTCTTGGTGGTCCTCTCTCTCCATCGTCTTCTTCTCTTGGTGGTCCTCTCTCTCCATCGTCTTCTTCTTCTCTTGGTGGTCCTCTCTCTCCATCGTCTTCTTCTTCTCTTGGTGGTCCTTTCTCTCCATCGTCTTCTTCTCTTGGTGGTCCTCTCTCTTCTCTTCTTCTTCTTGGTGGTCCTCTCTCTACATCGTCTTCTTCTCTTGGTGGTCCTCTCTCTCCATCGTCTTCTTCTCTTGGTGGTCCTCTCTCTTCGTCTTCTTCTCTTGGTGGTCCTCTCTCTACATCGTCTTCTTCTCTTGGTGGTCCTCTCTCTTCATCGTCTTCTTCTTCTCTTGGTGGTCCTCTCTCTTCATCGTCTTCTTCTTCTCTTGGTGGTCCTCTCTCTACATCGTCTTCTTCTCTTGGTGGTCCTCTCTCTTCATCGTCTTCTTCTTCTCTTGGTGGTCCTCTCTTCATCGTCTTCTTCTTCTCTTGGTGGTCCTCTCTCTTCATCGTCTTCTTCTTTTCTTGGTGGTCTTCTCTCTTCATCGTCTTCTTCTTCTCTTGGTGGTCCTCTCTCTTCATCGTCTTCTTCTCTTGGTGGTCCTCTCTCTACATCGTCTTCTTCTCTTGGTGGTCCTCTCTCTACATAGTCTTCTTCTCTTGGTGGTCCTCTCTCTACATCGTCTTCTTCTCTTGGTGGTCCTCTCTTCATCGTCTTCTTCTTCCCTTGGTGGTCCTCTCTCTACATTGTCTTCTTCTCTTGGTGGTCCTCTCTCTACATCGTCTTCTTCTCTTGGTGGTCCTCTCTCTTCATCGTCTTCTTCTCTTGGTGGTCCTCTCTCTACATCGTCTTCTTCTCTTGGTGGTCCTCTCTCTTCATCGTCTTCTTCTCTTGGTGGCCCTCTCTCTTCATCGTCTTCTTCTCTTGGTGGTCCTCTCTCTTCATCGTCTTCTTCTTCTTCTCTTGGTGGTCCTCTCTCTTCATCGTCTTCTTCTTCTCTTGGTGGTCCTCTCTCTACATCGTCTTCTTCTCTTGGTGATCCTCTCTCTTCATTGTCTTCTTCTTCTCTTGGTGGTCCTCTCTTTACATCGTCTTCTTCTCTTGGTGGTCCTCTCTCTTCATCGTCTTCTTCTTCTCTTGGTGGTCCTCTCTCTTAATCGTCTTCTTCTTCTCTTGGTGGTCCTCTCTCTACATCGTCTTCTTCTCTTGGTGGTCCTCTCTCTTCATCGTCTTCTTCTCTTGGTGGTCCTCTCTCTTAATCGTCTTCTTCTCTTGGTGGTCCTCTCTCTTCATCGTCTTCTTCTCTTGGTGGTCCTCTCTCTTCATCGTCTTCTTCTCTTGGTGGTCCTCTCTTTCATCGTCGTCTTCTTCTCTTGGTGGTCCTCTCTCTTCATCGTCTTCTTCTTCTCTTGGTGGTCCTCTCTCTTCATCGTCTTCTTCTCTTGGTGGTCCTCTCTCTTCATCGTCTTCTTCTCTTACATCTTATTTACACACACACTTGTCCCTTCTCTCTGTCGTTGCATTTCTCCTTGGCTCTCCCTCTGTTTTACATGCTAATGTGGTGTGCCCTGTACCCTTCGTCACGGCTGTGTGCTTAATCTTTCTTCGCTTCTCTTCCCGGGAGATGATCCAGTGTTTAACGGCACCGCTCCTCCAGCCACGGCTCCCCGTCTCAACACCGTTACCATGTAAACACAGTCCCATGTGGCAGGAGGAGGATGTCTGTGTAATTAGGGGGATTTGGGTGAAAGCTTGTTACAGATGCTACATATCCCAGTGTTTACCAATGCAGCACTGTCTTTTACTGGGCTGTGCATTACACATCTGGGGTTGAAAAGAGAACAAAAGAGGGATGTAGAGAGTGATATGCAACACCGACACTCTTCTAACTACTCTGCTATTCCATCCATTCTGTTCCTGACACATTCTCTCCATTTGGTGTGCAGTGAGTTTCAGTGTGTTATTTAAGGATGGGACATGTTGGGGGGGGGTTTAATGCCGAGAGGGGGAGAGAACATAGGAGGGCCATGTCTATGTTTAGAAGCATTTTAATCAACAGGGAGCGAGAGATGAAGAGCGGAGGGGAAGAAAGTGTGTCAACAGAGGAGTGTAGACTGATTGGACCTGCCTACCCTGCTCCTGCTAATGGAGCACTCTGCTGTTATTCTCTCTCATTACTAGGCCTCCCTAAGCGGTAGCAAATACACACACACACTTGCTCTCTCACACGGCCGCACACTCACAGGCACGCAATACTCTTTCTCTCTCTCACACACACACGGGCACACCGCCTAGCCACAGACTGTGATGTCACCGATGGCAGGGTGTAGAAACAATTGAGAAAAGGAGCATTTTCAAAGACACAGATAACAAGATGGCAGCATTAACCCCCCTCTCCTCTCCTTCCTTCCTCCTCTCTTCTCTTAACTTGGTTGTATAAGGGGGCCTCATAAAGCGAGGGAGAGGCGGAGAGAGCAGGATAAAGAGAGGTGGAGAGAAAGCTCGAGGACTAAGGCAGGATTGGAGAGGAGTGCAAAGGGATTTATGACGTTCTATGTTGATGCCAATAGCTCCAGTCATTTAACAGTTGCCTACTGCTGCTGATGTAGCAGGAGGCATCCTCTCTCCAGTTGGGAGTTAGATTATTCTACTATCTTTTTTTCCTGAGGTGCAGCCAAGCCTTCAGGGCTTCGCTGAAATACTGTTACCACCTCCCATATTACATCTAAAAGTCCTTAAATCTATCATAGTTCTGACTAAGACACCTGTTAGTCATAAAGTCCAAGATCACCTCGCTCTCCCTGGCGGTAACCCTTCCAGGTCATTGTTCCTAGCCTGCAGAGTGGGAGGATATAGCCTCACGAGGCTCTGATCTGTGGTGAGGTCTAGCCTGCATAGGGTCTTCATCCTGGCATTTAGACCAGGCATAGTACTTCCAGGGGTTTGGGTTTTAAGTCACACACGTTTGCTAGCCCTGGTTTTTTACTTTAATTTGCAACCTTTAAGGAACAGACTCTGACTCTGTGTGTATGTTAGTCTGTGGTGTTTTTATAAAGGGTGTGTGTTAGCCTTGCTACAGAACCTGTGTGTGTGCGAGGGAGAGAGCGGGAGTGTGTTCAGGCACGTTTGCTAGCCCTGCTCCATTACTCAGTATCAGTCTGTCGTGTTCCTGAGGAGGAGTTCTTGTTCGCCTGCAGGCACCTTTAATTTTTCACCACATTGGTGCGCCGCATGGAAATGTGCTTTCTCTTCCTCCCCCTCATCCCTCCCTCCTCTCCCTCAGTCCTAACCACAGCGAGTAGCACTCCTAGATTAGCACTTGAGAAAGTTCCTAAAGACATTTGTTAATCTTGTCCATTTTCAGGTACACTCATTCCCTCCTCCGCACTCTCCCCCATGCTTTGAATGTTTTACCTCCTCCTTGAATAAGAGATGTATAATCTGCTAGGGGGAGGGGGAGGTGAGGGAAAGGTTGTCCCTAACCACTACATTTATCCCTAAAACTTCACTCTGTCTGTTCAATAATGCATGGGTCCTCTCCCTGCCTGCTTCCCTTCATCTTTCTCTCTCTCTCCATTCCCCACACACTCATCGCTCCATCCACCACACACTCATCGCTCCATCTACCACACACTCATCGCTCCATCCACCACACACTCATCGCTCCATACACCACACACTCATCGCTCCATCCACCACACACTCATCGCTCCATCCACCACACACTCATCGCTCCATCCACCACACACTCATCGCTCCATCCACCACACACTCATCGCTCCATCCACCACACACTCATCGCTCCATTCACCACACGCTCATCGCACATCGAATGTGGGGGAGAGGATGGATAGACAGTGCAAGAATGAGGGGGGAGAGGATGGATAGACAGTGAAAGAATGAGGGGGAGAGGATGGATAGACAGTGAAAGGATGAGGGGGAGAGGATGGATAGAGATAGAATGAGAGAGTGGATGGATAGTGAGTGAAAGAATGTGGGGGAGAGGATGGATAGACAGTGAAAGAATGAGGGGGAGAGGATGGATAGAGAGAGAATGGGGGAGAAGATGGATACAGTGAAATAATGAGGGGGAGAGGATGGATAGACAGTGAAAGAATGAGGGGAGAGGATGGATAGACAGTGAAAGAATGAGGGGAGAGAGGATGGATAGACAGTGAAAGAATGAGGGGGAGAGGATGGATAGAGAGAGAATGTGGGGGAGAGGATGGATAGACAATGAAAGAATGAGGGGAGAGGATGGATAGAGAGAGAGAATGGGGGGAGAGGATGGATAGACATTGAAAGAATGAGGGGGAGAGGATGGATAGACAGTGAAAGAATGAGGGGGAGAGGATGGATAGACAGTGAAATAATGAGGGGGAGAGGATGGCTAGAGAGAGAATGGGGAGAGGATGGATAGAGAGTGAAAAAGGGGGAGAGGATGGATAGAGAGTGAAAGGGGGGAGAGGATGGATAGACAGTGAAAGAATGAGGGGAGAGGATGGATAGAGAGTGAAAGGGGGGAGAGGATGGATAGACAGTGAAAGAATGAGGGGGAGAGGATGGATAGAGAGAGAATGGGGGAGAGGATGGATAGAGAGAGAAAGAATGAGGGGGAGAGGATGGATAGACAGTGAAAGGGGGGAGAGGATGGATAGACAGTGAAAGGGGGTGGGAGGATGGATAGACAGTGAAAGAATGAGGGGAGAGGATGGATAGAGAGAGAATGGGGGAGAGGATGGATAGAGAGAGAAAGAATGAGGGGGAGAGGATGGATAGACAGTGAAAGGGGGGGAGAGGATGGATAGACAGTGAAAGGGGGGTGGGAGGATGGATAGACAGTGAAAGGGGGGTGGGAGGATGCTTGCACTTGTCTGGCAGGAAGTATGTTATCAGGACAGTGAACCATGTACAATTGTTTGTTCTTCCGGCTTTGAGACCTTGTTGCCCTCGAGTACACTAACACACTTTGATGGGCCGTCATGCTCACTCTCTCTCACTGTGTGTGTGTTCTGTAGTAGGTTCTAGAGGGCCTATTTGAAACACCGGGAGAGAAGAAGAGACAACAGAGAGCCAAACCGTGCCAGGTAGATGAGGTGTTCAATGCCTGCTGTGAAGCTCTCTAGGGACGTAACGATTTACACACATGCATCGGTCCCCGGTTCAAACGCGAGTGTGTCAGTCCGCAGGAGCCCAAACCGATCCAAATGAAAACACCACGAATCTGTTAGTATTCGTCTTGCCTCTCCTTCAGCCTATTGAACTTCTCTGCATGTAACTGTGTATGACATTGATCTACAGAATAGTGTGCGCCCAGTGAGACAGAGGTCGGCCTACCCTGTCCCTGTTGTAATATCCCTACACTACAACCCCATAGCACTTTCAGAACTCAGATGTTTACTAAATGCATTTCAACATTTTAAATGATAGGCTTTATTCATTTCAAATATTAAATGATAGGCTTTATTCATTTCAAATATTAAATGATAGGCTTTATTCATTTCAAATATTAAATGATAGGCTTTATTCATTTGAAATATTAAATGATAGGCTTTATTCATTTCAAATATTAAATGATAGGCTTTATTCATTTCAAATATTAAATGATAGGCTTTATTCATTTCAAATATTAAATGATAGGCTTTATTCATTTGAAATATTAAATGATAGGCTTTATTCATTTCAAATATTAAATGATAATTTCAAATATTAAATAAATTTCAAATATTAAATGATAGGCTTTATTCATTTCAAATATTAAATGATAGGCTTTATTCATTTCAAATATTAAATGATATGCTTTATTAATTGAGAAACAACCCGTTTAATTTACTGTGTCGTTGTTACCAAATGCATGTTTTACCGGGGGGCTGTGGAGGCTGCTGGAGTGGACACAACATCTTGTTGATTGCACTTCGAACTAGCTGATTGGGGCTTTTCGATTGGCATGTTTGAAAACAGTCAGTGCATTCGATCATTTTCACATGAACATGGTAAAGGTGTAATTTCATAACAAGGACAGAATAATTTTTGCGAGCTGCACTGGTTGGCGCGGGAGAAGAGCTCTCCTCCATAACGTTCCAACTGTCAAAACCATTTGCTTTTGAGACTGGGTTGAAGTCAAAAGCTGTGTTATATTAATTGGCTATCAATGTCATAGCTCATTTCTAAAGAGACATCTGACATGGTATTACTACCTCAAAACATTTGAATCTGCTATATGACAAAGTAAAAAATGGGGGGCCCAAATAAATCCCCCTCCCCCTATTTTGATCATGTTAGATGCTCAGTCTGCCCTATGGCTCAGCACACAGACTACATCACTCACTCCGCTCCTGCGTTCCTTCAGTATCAGATATTCATTTATAATGGTCAATTCATGTGTTCATGCAACCATGGTTAGTGCATCGAAACAAACCAAATGGCATTGATTTATTCCACTAATTAAATCGAATCACACCAAATCGTTTCAAAGTAAAAGTTTCGTTCCTCTATCCTGTCAGAGCCCATGTATCTAGGTGTGTATCGAATCGTGCTTGTAAGGAAAGATGCACATCTCTAACGCTCTCCTCTCTTCTCTTTCTCCTGAGAACGAGGCAAATTGACGCAGACACAGTCATAAAGAAGAAGCGAATGGTCCCAGCCCAACGCTCTCCACAAATACACACCCTGTACCTCTCTGTCTGTCAGTCTGTCTTCATGGTTCTGTTAGTCTTTCCTGGGACTATAGCTGGTTAATACTGCATCGTACTTAGAGCAGCACCAACCTCTACAGTACATCAAAGGAGAAAGCAGCAAAGCTTGCTAATTTCCCCCTCAGTACACCTCTCCTACCCACTTCTTCATCCCTCTCCTACCCACTTCTTCATCCCTCTCCTACCCACTTCTTCATCCCTCTCCTACCCACTTCCTCATCCCTCTCCTACCCACTTCTTCATCCCTCTCCTACCCACTTCCTCATCCCTCTCCTACCCACTTCTTCATCCCTCTCCTACCCACTTCCTCATCCCTCTCCTACCCACTTCCTCATCCCTCTCCTACCCACTTCTTCATCCCTCTCCTACCCACTTCTTCATCCCTCTCCTACCCACTTCCTCATCCCTCTGCTACCCACTTCTTCATCCCTCTCCTACCCACTTCCTCATCCCTCTCCTACCCACTTCCTCATCCCTCTCCTACCCACTTCTTCATCCCTCTCCTACCCACTTCTTCATCCCTCTCCTACCCACTTCTTCATCCCTCTCCTACCCACTTCTTCATCCCTCTCCTACCCACTTCCTCATCCCTCTCCTACCCACTTCCGCATCCCTCTCCTACCCACTTCCTCATCCCTCTCCTACCCACTTCTTCATCCCTCTCCTACCCACTTCCTCATCCCTCTCCTACCCACTTCCACATCCCTCTCCTACCCACTTCCACATCCCTCTCCTACCCACTTCCTCATCCCTCTCATACCCACTTCCTCATCCCTCTCCTACCCACTTCCTCATCCCTCTACCCACTTCCTCATCCCACCCACTTCCTCATCCCTCTGCTACCCACTTCCTCATCCCTCTGCTACCCACTTCCTCATCCCTCTGCTACCCACTTCCTCATCTCTCTGCTACCCACTTCCTCATCTCTCTGCTACCCACTTCCTCATCCCTCTGCTACCCACTTCCTCATCCCTCTGCTACCCACTTCCTCATCCCTCTCCTACCCACTTCCTCATCCCTCTGCTACCCACTTCCTCATCCCTCTGCTACCCACTTCCCCATCCCTCTGCTACCCACTTCCTCATCCCTCTCCTACCCACTTCCTCATCCCTCTGCTACCCACTTCCTCATCCCTCTGCTACCCACTTCCTCATCCCCCTCCTACCCACTTCCTCATCCCTCTCCCCTGTCTCTGTTCCAGTGTAGATATAGATATTGGATAGTCAGTGTAACCCAGTGTTGATTAATTAAATATTTTAGATGTACTTTTAGTCTTTATGATTAAAATACCTCTAATATGGACTAAAACTGGATAATTTTGGTCTAGTTTTAGTCAGACTAAATTTAGTCCTATTATAGTTATTGTAGTTCTGTTTCATTAAATAGTTCATACAGACCTCTAACTTAACTCCCGTCATCCACATAACAGCTTTCACTCCCTTAGTCACAGCTAGTTTAGTCAAATAATAGTTTAAGTTTGTTACAAGTGAACTGTCCTGGTGTCACATCAGTTCAAAAGGTTGACGAGTGACTGAAGAGACCGCCTGGGAGCTGTTTGGGAGAGCCAATCAAATCAAATCAAATCAAATTTATTTATATAGCCCTTCGTACGTCAGCTGATATCTCAAAGTGCTGTACAGAAACCCAGCCTAAAACCCCAAACAGCAAACAATGCAGGTGTAAAAGCAGATCAGCTCAATCAGATCGTGCAACTGAAAGCGCTCAATTCTGCCAATGAGAGGATTGCATGAAATGTTTGGGCAAAGCAGATGAAATGGAGCTGAATGTCAAATGAAATGTCCGTTACTCCCATGTGGAACTCGTCTCATCACATTTTCGTTGACTAAAAAGTATTCAGACCCCTTGTCTTTTTCCACATTTTGTTCAGTTACAGCCTTATTCTCCGAAACAGGATTGTGTCGAGTCACAGATCTGGGAAAGGTACCAAAACATTTCTACAGCATTCAAGGTTCCCAAGAACACAGTGGCCTCCATGTTAAATGGAAGAAGTTTAGAACCACCAAGACTCTTCCTAGAGCTGGCCACCCGGCCAAACTGAGCAATCAGGGGAGAAGGGCCTTGGCCAGGGAGGTGAGAAAGAACCTGATGGTCACTCTGACAGAGCAGAGTTCCTCTGTGGAGGTGGGATAAACTTCCAAAAGGACAACCATCTCTGCAGTCCTCCACCAATCAGGCCTTTATGGTAGAGTGGCCTCTGGACCTCAGACTAGGGGTGAAGGTTTACCTTCAAACAGGACAACGATCTTCAGCACACAGCCAAGACAACACAGGAGTGGCTTCGGGACAAGTCTCAATGTCCTTGTGTGGCCCAGTCAGAGCCCGGACTTGAACATTTCTGGAGAGACCTGAAAATAGCTGTGCAGCAACGCTCCCCATCCAACCTGACAGAGCTTGAGAGGATCTGCAGAGAATAATGGGAGAAACTCCCCAAATGCAGGTGTGCAAAGCTTGTAGCCTCTCACCCAAGGAGACTTGAGGTTGTGATTGCTGCCAAAGGTGCTTCAACGAAGTACTGAGTAAAGGGTCTGAATACTTATGTTAATGTGTTATTTCCATTTTTTTAAATTATATATTTGCAAACTAATCTAAAAACCTGTTTTTGCTTTGTCATTATGGGGTATTGTGTGTAGATTGATGAGGATTAAGCAAGGCTGTAACGTAACAATGTGGAAAAGGTCAAGGGGTCTGAATACTTTCCCAATGTGCTGTACAAGACTGGTTCCCTGGTCTCCTGAAGTCTGAGCCTGAAATAGCCACTATGCAACATGTCACTTGGTCCATATTAAATGTGAAGGATTTCTATCAATTCGTTAAGCCCAAGGCTGCTGGCGTTATCTTGTAGATATTAGTTCTGCTGATGGACTATTAGTTCTGCTAGATCCATAGCAGGGCAGCCCAAATATAGTGCTCTATCACTGCACTTCTCCGTGCCAGAGGGAGGGAGTGCGTGTCGTACCCAGGACGCTCACTCTCTCTCATACATATTCCCTCCAGTCTCTGTTTAACTGTGTGAAGTGTAATGTTAAGACATAGGAGGCTCCACTCAAATGATCATGTCTAGGCAGTTTTAGGCCTGTGGTTTGTGCTGGTGTACAATCTGATCATGAGGGTGCTCTGCTTCTGTCAGCTCCATTTCCCAACGTAAGTGACCCAAGGACACACAATCCCTACTGAGACCTGAACTGGAATGCAGTTAAAGTGACAATTAAACAGCCACAGTATCTGTCGGGGCGTGGGCTGGTATAGTGATGTTGTCACGCCCCACTCTGTTCCCGTTTTAGAAGGATTAATTAGGAATTTGGAGTGTAATCTTATCGGTGGGATCCGTTTGTGCGCACACACCCCTCGGCCTCGCTAGAGTGCATTTTAGGAGGGGGATTAGGCAGAACCAAGCAATGGCTTCACTCTTCCCTCTCTCTTCTCTCTATCTCCTTCCCTGTCTCAACACATTATCTCCATCCCTCTTCTCTCCCTCTGTCCTTCCCTGTCTCAACACATTCTCTCCATCCCGCTTCTCTCCCTCTCTGTCCTTCCCTGTCTCAACACATTCTCTCCATCCCGCTTCTCTCCCTCTCTCCTTCCCTGTCTCAACACATTCTCTCATCCCTCTTCTCTCCCTCTGTCCTTCTGTCTCAACACATTCTCTCCATCCCTCTTCTCTCCCTCTCTGTCCTTCTGTCTCAACACATTCTCTCCAGTCCTCTCCTCTCTCTCTCCTTCCATGTCTCAACACATTCTCTCCATCCCTCTTCTCTCCCTCTCTGTCCTTCTGTCTCCAACACATTCTCTCCATCCCTCTTCTCCCCTCTCTGTCCTTCTGTCTCAACACATTCTCTCCATCCCTCTTCTCTCCCTCTCTGTCCTTCTGTCTCAACACATTCTCTCCAGTCCTCTTCTCTCCCTCTGTCCTTCTGTCTCAACACATTCTCTCCAGTCCTCTCCTCTCCCTCTCTCTCCTTCCCTGTCTCAACACATTCTCTCCATCCCTCTTCTCTCCCTCTCTGTCCTTCTGTCTCAACACATTCTCTCCATCCCTCTTCTCTCCCTCTCTGTCCTTCTGTCTCCAACACATTATCTCCAGTCCTCTTCTCTCCCTCTATCCTTCTGTCTCAACACATTCTCTCCAGTCCTCTTCTCTCCCTCTCTCTCCTTCCCTGTCTCAACACATTCTCTCCATCCCTCTTCTCTCCCTCTCTGTCCTTCTGTCTCAACACATTCTCTCCAGTCCTCTTCTCTCCCTCTCTCTCCTTCCCTGTCTCAACACATTCTCTCCAGTCCTCTTCTCCCCCTCTCTCTCCTTCCCTGTCTCAACACATTCTCTCATCCCCCTTCTCTCCCTCTATCCTTCTGTCTCCAACACATTCTCTCATCCCCCTTCTCTCCCTCTATCCTTCTGTCTCCAACACATTCTCTCCAGCCCTCTTCTCTCCCTCCCTCCATCATCCAGTCATCTAAAGGCCCATGTAGGCAGATATTTTGTCATTATGCAGGAGTCCAGTTTCTCCTTCCTCTCTTCACTCACTCTGGGTCTCCTCTCCTCTTGCATTGTGGTCTGAGAGCTTTCATCATTCCCATCTCCCATTCCTCTCTTTTTATGTGTCTCTTTGTGTGTGTGTGTGTGTGTGTGTGTGTGTGTGTGTGTGTGTGTGTTCTGTGTGTGTGTGTGTTCTCTGTGTGTGTGTGTGTGTGTGTGTGTCCCTCCATCATGTGTGTGTGTGTGTGTGGCCCATGTGTGTGTGTGTGTGTTTTGTCATTATGTGTGTGTTTACTGTCGGAATAGTGTTGTTTACTGTCGGAATAGTGTGTGTTTACTGTCGGAATAGTGTGTGTTTACTGTCTTGAATAGTGTGGTCTGTCGAATAGTGTGCTTTGCTGTCAATAGTGTGCGTTTGCTGTCTGTGCCCGGAATAGTGTGCTTTGCTGTTTTTATGTGTCTCTTTGTGTTTGAATAGTGTGCTGTTTGTGCTGTGTGAATAGTGTGTGTTTGCTGTCGGAATAGTGTGCGTTTGCTGTCGGAATAGTGTGTTTGCTGTCGGAATAGTGTGTTTGCTGTGGAATAGTGTGTGTCGGAATAGTGTGCGTGTGTCGGAATAGTGTGTGCTGTGGAATAGTGTGTTTGCTGTCGGAATAGTGTGTGTGTCGGAATAGTGTGTGTTTGCTGTCGGAATAGTGTGTGTTTGCTGTCGGAATAGTGTGCTGTTTGCTGTCGGAATAGTGTGCGTTTGCTGTCGGAATAGTGTGTGTTTGCTGTCGGAATAGTGTGTGTTTGCTGTCGGAATAGTGTGTGTTTGCTGTCGGAATAGTGTGCGTTTGCTGTCGGAATAGTGTGCGTTTGCTGTCGGAATAGTGTGCGTTTGCTGTCGGAATAGTGTGCGTTTGCTGTCGGAATAGTGTGCGTTTGCTGTCGGAATAGTGTGTGTCGTTTGCTGCTGTCGGAATAGTGTGCGTTTGCTGTCGGAATAGTGTGCGTTTGCTGTCGGAATAGTGTGCGTTTGCTGTCGGAATAGTGTGCGTTTGCTGTCGGAATAGTGTGCGTTTGCTGTCGGAATAGTGTGCGTTTGCTGTCGGAATAGTGTGCGTTTGCTGTCGGAATAGTGTGCGTTTGCTGTCGGAATAGTGTGCGTTTGCTGTCGGAATAGTGTGCGTTTGCTGTCGGAATAGTGTGCGTTTGCTGTCGGAATATTGTGCGTTTGCTGTCGGAATATTGTGCGTTTGCTGTCGGAATAGTGTGTGCGTTTGCTGTCGGAATAGTGTGCGTGCGTTTGCTGTCGGAATAGTGTGCGTGCGTTTGCTGTCGGAATAGTGTGCGTGCGTTTGCTGTCGGAATAGTGTGCGTGCGTTTGCTGTCGGAATAGTGTGCGTGCGTTTGCTGTCGGAATAGTGTGTGTGTTTGCTGTCGGAATAGCGTGTGTTTGCTGTCGGAATAGCGTGTGTTTACTGTCGGAATAGCGTGTGTTTACTGTCGGAATAGCGTGTGTTTACTGTCGGAATATTGTGTGTGTGTTTACTGTCGGAATATTGTGTGTGTGTTTACTGTCGGAACATTGTGTGTGTGTTTACTGTCGGAATAGTGTGTGTGTGTGTGTGTGTTTACTGTCGGAATAGTGTGTGTTTGTGTTTACTGTCGGAATAGTGTGTGTTTACTGTCGGAATAGTGTGTGTTTACTGTCGGAATAGTGTGTGTTTACATTTACATTACATTTAAGTCATTTAGCAGACGCTCTTATCCTGTCGGAATAGTGTGTGTTTACTGTCGGAATATTGTGTGTTTGTTTACTGTCGGAATAGTGTGTGTTTACTGTCGGAATAGTGTGTGTTTGCTGTCGGAATAGTGTGTGTTTGCTGTCGGAATAGTGTGTGTTTGCTGTCGGAATATTGTTTGTTTGCTGTCGGAATATTGTGTGTTTGCTGTCGGAATAGTGTGTGTTTGCTGTCGGAATAGTGTGTGTTTGCTGTCGGAATAGTGTGTGTTTGCTGTCGGAATAGTGTGTGTTTACTGTCGGAATAGTGTGTGTTTACTGTCGGAATAGTGTGTGTTTACTGTCGGAATAGTGTGTGTTTACTGTCGGAATAGTGTGTGTTTACTGTCGGAATAGTGTGTGTGTGTGTGTGTGTGTGTTTTACTGTCGGAATAGTGTGTGTGTGTGTGCTTACTGTCGGAATAGTGTGTGTGTGTTTACTGTCGGAATAGTGTGTGTTTACTGTCGGAATAGTGTGTGTTTACTGTCGGAATAGTATGTGTTTACTGTCGGAATAGTGTGTGTTTACTGTCGGAATAGTGTGTGTTTACTGTCGGAATAGTGTGTGTTTACTGTCGGAATAGTGTGTGTGTGTTTACTGTCGGAATAGTGTGTGTGTGTTGGAGAGGGTTCCAGACATGCTCTCTTCTCCATGTTGTAAAAGCACTGTGTTGTAAAGAGCCACATGCTAAATCTTTCATCAGACATGAATAAAAACAATAGTATTACTGTCAGTCTTCAGTAGCACTTAAACACACCTCATTGAGTCTGGCATGTAACCACACACACAGCATGTCTACCTCATATCCCTCATTCACATTAGAATACAGTGTTACTGTTGTTGAGCCAAACAAGCCAAGGAGAGGCCTCCCTCCCTCACCATCCTATCCTCACCTAACCCAGCCAAGGAGAGGCCCCCCTCCCTCACCATCCTATCCTATCCTCACCTAACCCAGCCAAGGAGAGGCCCCCCTCCCTCACCATCCTATCCTCACCTAACCCAGCCAAGGAGAGGCCCCCCTCCCTCACCATCCTATCCTATCCTCACCTAACCCAGCCAAGGAGAGGCCCCCCTCCCTCACCATCCTATCCTCACCTAACCCAGCCAAGGAGAGCCCCCTCCCTCAGCATCCTATCCTCACCTAACGCAGCCAAGGAGAGGCCCCCCTCCCTCACCATCCTATCCTCACCTAACCCAGCCAAGGAGAGGCCTACCTCCCTCCCTCACCATCCTATCCTCACCTATAACCCAGCTCCATTCGTCACTGGCCTTTTGTTTGTTTCTCTACTTCATCCCTGCCTCCCTCCCTCTCTCCATGCCTTCCTGCCTCACTCCCTCTCTCCATGCCTTCCTGCCTCACTCCCTCTCTCCCTGCCTTCCTGCCTCACTCCCTCTCTCCCTGCCTTCCTGCCTCACTCCCTCTCTCCCTGCCTGCCTCACTCCCTCTCTCCCTGCCTGCCTGCCTGCCTGCCTCACTCCCTCTCTCCCTGCCTGCCTGCCTCACTCCCTCTCTCCTGCCTGCCTGCCTGCCTCACTCCCTTTCTCCTGCCTGCCTGCCTGCCTCACTCCCTTTCTCCTGCCTGCCTGCCTTCCTCACTCCCTTTCTCCCTGCCTGTCTGCCTGCCTCACTCCCTCTCTCCCTGCCTGCCTGCCTCTCTCCCTGCCTGCCTGCCTCACTCCCTGCCTGCCTCCCTCTCTCCCTGCCTGCCTCCCTCTCTCCTTGCCTGCCTGCCTCACTCCCTCCCTGCCTGCCTGCCTCCCTCTCTCCCTGCCTGCCTGCCTCCCTCTCTCCCTGCCTGCCTGCCTCCCTCTCTCCCTGCCTGCCTGCCTCCCTCTCCCTGCCTGCCTGCCTCCCTCTCTCCCTGCCTGCCTGCCTCCCTCTCTCCCTGCCTGCCTCCCTCCCTCTCTCCCTGCCTGCCTCCCTCCCTCTCTCCCTGCCTGCCTCCCTCTCTCCCTGCCTGCCTGCCTCTCTCCCTGCCTGCCTCCCTCCCTCTCTCCCTGCCTGCATGCCTCCCTCCCTCTCTCCCTGCCTTCCTGCCTCACTCCCTCTCTCCCTGCCTTCCTGCCTCACACCCTCTCTCCCTGCCTGCCTGCCTCACTCCCTCTCTCCCTGCCTGCCTGCCTCACTCCCTCTCTCCCTGCCTGCCTGCCTCACTCCCTCTCTCCCTGCCTGCCTGCCTCACTCCCTCTCTCCCTGCCTGCCTGCCTCACTCCCTCTCTCCCTGCCTGCCTGCCTCACTCCCTCTCTCCCTGCCTGCCTGCCTCACTCCCTCTCTCCCTGCCTGCCTGCCTGCCTCACTCCCTCTCTCCCTGCCTGCCTGCCTGCCTCACTCCCTCTCTCCCTGCCTGCCTGCCTGCCTCACTCCCTCTCTCCCTGCCTGCCTGCCTGCCTCACTCCCTCTCTCCCTGCCTGCCTGCCTCCTCACTCCCTCTCTCCCTGCCTGCCTGCCTCACTCCCTCTCTCCCTGCCTGCCTGCCTCCCTCAGTGTGGTTGGTGTTCTGTCTCTGTCTGCTGTATATTATATAGCCTTCTAACCACCAGTGTATTGTCTCTGTCATCTACTATCAGCATTAAGGTTTAAACATTGATATTGTAAATGTTTAAACGGTTAGAATATGGTAGTGTGTGTGTGTGTGTGTTGGCCCACTGGTTCAAAATAACAAGGGCAGCAGTGCCCCGTGACAGTTTCCCGCCCAAACTCTAATCAGCCTGCTGATGCTGGAACATGATCCCTCTCTCTCTCTCATACACACATTACAGGGACTAAGTGAATCAGGGGCGCCATGTCTTTCTCCCCCTCGTTCTTCTACCTGTACATCTCTTTATCCATCTACATGATCTCTATCAGCCCATCTCATCCCTCTTTCTTCTATCTGTACATCTCCTCTTTAACCATCTACATGATCTCTGTCTCTATCAGCCCATCTCATCCCTCATTCTTCTATCAGTACATCTCCTCTTTAACCATCTACATTTTACATTACATTTAAGTCATTTAGCAGACGCTCTTATCCAGAGCGACTTACAAATTGGTGCATTCACCTTATGACATCCAGTAGAACAGTCACTTTACAATAGTGCATCTAAATCTTAAAGGGAGGGGGGTGAGAAGGATTACTTATCCTATCCTAGGTATTCCTTAAAGAGGTGGGGTTTCAGGTGTCTCCGGAAGGTGGTGATTGACTCCGCTGTCCTGGCGTCGTGAGGGAGTTTGTTCCACCATTGGGGGGCCAGAGCAGCGAACAGTTTTGACTGGGCTGAGCGGGAACTGTACTTCCTCAGTGGTAGGGATGCGAGCAGGCCAGAGGTGGATGAACGCAGTGCCCTTGTTTGGGTGTAGGGCCTGATCAGAGCCTGGAGGTACTGAGGTGCCGTTCCCCTCACAGCTCCGTAGGCAAGCACCATGGTCTTGTAGCGGATGCGAGCTTCAACTGGAAGCCAGTGGAGAGAGCGGAGGAGCGGGGTGACGTGAGAGAACTTGGGAAGGTTGAACACCACACGGGCTGCGGCGTTCTGGATGAGTTGTAGGGGTTTAATGGCACAGGCAGGGAGCCCAGCCAACAGCGAGTTGCAGTAATCCAGACGGGAGATGACAAGTGCCTGGATTAGGACCTGCGCCGCTTCCTGTGTGAGGCAGGGTCGTACTCTGCGGATGTTGTAGAGCATGAACCTACAGGAACGGGCCACCGCCTTGATGTTAGTTGAGAACGACAGGGTGTTGTCCAGGATCACGCCAAGGTTCTTAGCGCTCTGGGAGGAGGACACAATGGAGTTGTCAACCGTGATGGCGAGATCATGGAACGGGCAGTCCTTCCCCGGGAGGAAGAGCAGCTCCGTCTTGCCGAAGTTCAGCTTGAGGTGGTGATCCGTCATCCACACTGATATGTCTGCCAGACATGCAGAGATGCGATTCGCCACCTGGTCAACAGAAGGGGGAAAGGAGAAGATTAATTGTGTGTCGTCTGCATAGCAATGATAGGAGAGACCATGTGAGGTTATGACAGAGCCAAGTGACTTGGTGTATAGCGAGAATAGGAGAGGGCCTAGAACAGAGCCCTGGGGAACACCAGTGGTGAGAGCGCGTGGTGAGGAGACAGATTCTCGCCACGCCACCTGGTAGGAGCGACCTGTCAGGTAGGACGCAATCCAGCGTGGGCCGCGCCGGAGATGCCCAACTCGGAGAGGGTGGAGAGGAGGATCTGATGGTTCACAGTATCGAGGGCAGCCGATAGGTCTAGAAGGATGAGAGCAGAGGAGAGAGAGTTAGCTTTAGCAGTACGGAGCTGAGGAGGATCCCGGTGCCACCACCCCGCTGACCAGAAGCTCTCGGGGTGTGCGAGAACACGTGGGCGGACGAAGAGAGAGCAGTAGGAGTAGCAGTGTTGACTGTGGTGATCCATGTTTCCGTCAGTGCCAAGAAGTCGAGGGACTGGAGGGAGGCATAGGCTGAGATGAACTCTGCCTTGTTGGCCGCAGATCGGCAGTTCCAGAGGACCACCAGATTAGGGTGGCCGCGGCCATGCGGTGTGGAGCGTTTGTATGGTCTGTGCAGAGAGGAGAGAACAGGGATAGACAGACACATAGTTGACAGGCTACGGAAGAGGCTACGCTAATGCAAAGGAGATTGGATTGACAAGTGGACTACACGTCTCGAATGTTCAGGAAGTTGAGCTTACGTAGCAAGACTCTTATTGACTAAAATGATTAAAATGATACAGTACTGCTGAAGTAGGCTAGCTGGCAGTGGCTGCGTTGTTGTTACTACACTAATCAAGTCGTTCCGTTGAGTGTAATAGTTTCTGCAGTGCTGCTATTCGGGGGCTAGCTGGCTAGCTAGCAGTGTTGTTTACGTTACGTTGCGTTAAAAGAACGACAATAGCTGGCTAGCTAACCTAGAAAATCGCTCTAGACTACACAATTATCTTTGATACAAAGATGGCTATGTAGCTAGCTATGTAGCTAGCTACGATCAAACAAATCAAACCGTTGTACTGTAATGAAATGAAATGAAAATGTGATACTACCTGTGAATGCGACCGGGTTGTTGAGTTCTATTCAGAAGACGTTGGCTAGCTGTTGGCTAGCTAGCAGAGTCTCCTACGTTAAGGACGACAAATAGCTGGCTAGCTAACCTCGGTAAATTAAGATAATCACTCTAAGACTACACACTCTAAACTACACAATTATCTTGGATACAAAAACAGCTATGTAGTAGTAGTAGTAGTAGTGGAGGTGTTGTAGTAGTGGAGGTGTTGTAGTAGTGTAGTTGTAGTAGTGGACTTGTAGTAGTAGTAGTGGAGTTGTGGTGTTGTAGTAGTGGAGGTGTTGTAGTAGTGTAGTAGTGGAGGTGTTGTAGTAGTGGAGTTGTAGTAGTAGTGGAGTTGTGGTGTGGTGTTGTAGTAGTGGAGGTGTAGTAGTGGAGTTGTAGTAGTAGTGGAGTTGTTGTTGTAGTAGTAGTAGTAGTAGTGGAGGTGTTGTAGTAGTAGTGGAGGTGTTGTAGTAGTAGTAGTAGTGGAGGTGTTGTAGTAGTAGTAGTAGTGGAGGTGTTGTAGTAGTAGTAATAGTGGAGGTGTTGTAGTAGTGGAGGTGTAGTAGTAGTGGAGGTGTAGTAGTAGTGGAGGTGTTGTAGTAGTGGAGGTGTTGTAGTAGTAGTAGTAGCAGTGGCGGTGTTGTAGTAGTAGCAGTGGAGGTGTTGTTGTAGTAGTAGTGGAGGTGTTGTAGTAGTAGTAGTAGTGGAGGTGTTGTTGTAGTAGTGGAGTTGTTGTAGTAGTAGTAGTGGAGGTGTTGTAGTAGTAGTAATAGTGGAGGTGTAGTAGTAGTGGAGGTGTTGTAGTAGTGGAGGTGTTGTAGTAGTAGTAGTAGTAGTAGTAGTAGTAGTAGTAGTAGTAGTAGTAGCAGTGGCGGTGTTGTAGTAGTAGCAGTGGCGGTGTTGTAGTAGTAGCAGTGGAGGTGTTGTTGTAGTAGTAGTGGAGGTGTTGTTGTAGTAGTGGAGTTGTTGTAGTAGTAGTAGTGGAGGTGTTGTAGTAGTAGTGAAGGACTGCCCGTTCCATGATCTCGC
>NC_060195.1:30464631-30502131 GCF_021184085.1 Oncorhynchus gorbuscha
CTGACTGTGGATCCATATTCCTATGTGTGTGGGGGAGTGGCTTATATACTGTTTACCAGGGTATTTGGGTAAAGCCACAGGATTTTTTTTTGAATACCGTCAATTAGGATTGCACGACATATCGGAATCGGACGATATTAGCTAAAAATGCCAACATCGGTATCGGCCCGATGTCTAGTTTAACGCAGACGTGAAAAACAGATGTCAAAGGTGACGTGCATACCTATACAACGTAGGTAGATGACGTGCATACCTATACAACGTAGGTAGATGACGTGCATACCTATACAACGTAGGTAGATGACGTGCATACCTATACAACGTAGGTAGATGACGTGCATACCTATACAACGTAGGTAGATGACGTGCATACCTATACAACGTAGGTAGATGACGTGCATACCTATACAACGTAGACGTGCATACCTATACTATGACGTGCAACGTAACGTAGGTAGATGACGTGCATACCTATACAACGTAGGTAGATGACGTGCATACCTATACAACGTAGGTAGATGACGTGCATACCTATACAACGTAGGTAGGTGACGTGCATACCTATACAACGTAGGTAGATGTGATACCTATACAACGCATGACGTGCATACCTACCTATACAACGTAGGTAGGTGACGTGCATACCTATACAACGTAGGTAGGTGACGTGCATACCTATACAACGTAGGTAGATGACGTGCATACCTATACAACGTAGGTAGATGACGTGCATACCTATACAACGTAGGTAGATGACGTGCATACCTATACAACGTAGGTAGATGACGTGCATACCTATACAACGTAGGTAGATGACGTGCATACCTATACAATGTAGGTAGATGACGTGCATACCTATACAACGTAGGTAGATGACGTGCATACCTATACAACGTAGGTAGATGACGTGCATACCTATACAACGTAGGTAGATGACGTGCATACCTATACAACGTAGGTAGATGACGTGCATACCTATACAACGTAGGTAGATGACGTGCATACCTATACAACGTAGGTAGATGACGTGCATACCTATACAACGTAGGTAGATGACGTGCATACCTATACAACGTAGGTAGATGACGTGCATACCTATACAACGTAGGTAGATGACGTGCATACCTATACAACGTAGGTAGATGACGTGCATACCTATACAACGTAGGTAGGTGACGTGCATACCTATACAACGTAGGTAGGTGACGTGCATACCTATACAACGTAGGTAGGTGACGTGCATACCTATACAACGTAGGTAGGTGACGTGCATACCTATACAACGTAGGTAGATGACGTGCATACCTATACAACGTAGGTAGATGACGTGCATACCTATACAACGTAGGTAGATGACGTGCATACCTATACAACGTAGGTAGATGACGTGCATACCTATACAACGTAGGTAGATGACGTAATGATGCCACGTAAAACAGCATTCCTAACCTAGCCCACAATGTCTGCTGTGTGGGTGGAGCAGTCAACAAGTCCAGCAGTCGTTTGGAAAGATTAAGAACATTTCAGCGAGACAACTCAAAGGCGAAATCCATTCACCCCAAGCTAATGGAATTCATTGCTCTTGACAATCAACCGTTCTCTGTCGTGGGTGATGTTGGCTTTCGTGACTGGTGGAGCACCGATACACACTAACGTTACCAAGTGTGCTACTGTTCAGATGTTGCCCTACCAGAGTTACACAGTAATAGCATCACTGTTATTTTTATTTTATTTAACCTGGAAGGGCTCATTGAGATTTAAAATCTCTTTTTCAAGAGCGTCCTGGCCAAGATAGGCAGCACCAAGTCATTACAAAAATTACAGAAAAACATCATGAAAAACTACAAGTCATCTAGTAAAAACCATAGAATTCACAAGAGTATAACAAAATCAAAACAGCAAATTAAAACCATTGACAGGTCAGGGAATCAGTCTCAAGATCATTCATCAGGGATTTAAAAATACCAATCTGGACAAATTCTTCCAGTTTAAAGTATTTTGTAAGGCGTTCCAAGACGATGGCGCTGAGTACATAAAAGCCCTTTTACCAATTTCAGTTCAGACATTTGGAACAGTTAGCAGGATAAAGTACAGCGAACGAAGAGAGTACCCACTACATTTCTGAACAATAAAAATGACCAAATTTAAAGGTAGTAAACCCAAAATGGCTTTGTAAATTAAAGTATACCAGTGACTGAGCCAACGAGTGACTAGAGAAGGCCAGCCAACCCTGGTATACAAAGTGCAGTGGTGCGTAAGAGTTTTGCAGTTTAAAATAAATCTCAATGTGTCATAGTAAAGGGTGTCACTTGATCTCAAATACTGAGCGGAAGCATTCATATAATAAAAATCCCAATTTCAGCTTAATGTTTTTGTACGTTGTTGAATATGCAATTTGAAAGAGGCCGTCATCAATTAAAATTCCATGATATTTATGAGGTTACAGCCTCAATCTCCTTGCCCCTGACAGGTAGAAATAGGTGAAAGGTTCAGAGGTCTATTTCTTGCTTTGGAAAACACCATTAGTTTAGTTTTGTCAGCATTGAGAATAAGCTTCAATTGACACAAGGTATGTTGAATAGTATAAAAAGCAGTTTGCAAGTTCTGGAAAACTTTTGTAAGAGACGAGGCACAACAGTAAATAACAGTATCATCAGCATAAAAATGAAGTTGGGCATTTTGGACATTTTTGTCAAAGTCATTTATATAAATAGTGAATACGAGAGGACCAATTACAGAGCCTTGGAGCACACCATTAAAGACAGACAATTTAACAGACATAAGCCCATCAAATGCACTGAGTTCTATTAGACAGATAGTTAGCAAATCATGCAACTGCATGCTCTGAAAGACCTACACTTGACGATCTCTGCCTTAGTATAGCATGATCAACTGTATCAAAAGCCTAAGAGAGATCAATAAAAAGTGAGACACAGTGCTGTTTTTTGTCATTGGCTTCAGCGATATCATTTAAACCCTTCATGGCTGCTATAATTGTGCTATGCCTCTTCCTGAAGCCCGATTGGTACATTGATAGAATAGAGTTAGTAAATAAAAACTCTCTTAGCTGTTCACTCACAATGGTTTCAAGTATTTTCACCAGGGGTGACAGCTTTGAGATTGGCCTATAATTATTTAAATGAGTTGGATCTCCCCCCTTTAAAAGTGGTAGGACAAATGCTGATTTCCAGATCTTTGGAATTTCATTAAATTCCAGGGTTAGATTGAACAGATATCTAAATGGTTCAACTATGAAATCAGCTGCCAGATTTAAACAGCAGGGATCCAACAGATCAGGACCTGCAGGCTTTCTCTGATCTAAGGATTTCAGGGCTTTATGTACCACCTACACTGAGAATGGCAAAAAGCTCAACGTTTGACCAGCTCTCACTGGTTCATCCACACAGGGCTGTACAGAGACAGAGGACAGCCTACCAGATGATACAAAGTGCTCGTTGAAACAATTCAGCATTTCAGTTTTGTCATATACAGCAACAGAGTTGCTCAGACTTGGCCTTCCTGAGCAGAAAATAACACTTGCCTAAACTGCCTAAAAATAAGCCAATCAGCATTAGAACATGATTTCCTTGCTTTAGCCCAGGCTAGATTACGGTTGTGAATAATACAAGACAGCTCAGAAGAAAACCATGGATTATCTTGCCCTTTAACACTGAACCTGCGGAAGGGGGCATGTTTGTTTACTATTTGGAAAAAAACCATCATGAAATAATTTCCAGGCAGTTTCCACATCAGGGATAAACTCAATCTGTTCCAGTCAAAATAAAACAAATAATGAAAGATTAAAACACTTCAAATTTCTCTTACGAATAAAACATGGGTTTGTCTTAGGAACCTTAGTATTTCTAACAGCAACAACAGCACAGTGGTCACTTAAATCATTACAAAAAACACCAACCGCAGAATATTTATGTGGAACATTTGTCAATATCAAATCAATCAGGGTAGATTGATCTGGGCATTTTAAGATTTGGGCGATTGGGTGAGTTAATCAACTGGGTGTAAGATTCATTACAAAACATTTTTAAATCATCAGACACCGGCTTTAACCAACACCAGTTGAGATCACCAATCAAGATCATTTCACTGTAATGAAATTTAGACATGAGGTGCGTCAAAGCAGAAAATGCATCACCGAGAGCAGAGGGTGGTCTATAACAGCCAATCACAGTTATAGACAGCAGAGGGTGGTCTATAACAGCCAATCACAGTTATAGACAGCAGAGGGTGGCCTATAACAGCCAATCACAGTTATAGACAGCAGAGGGTGGCCTATAACAGCCAATCACAGTTATAGACAGCAGAGGGTGGTCTATAACAGCCAATCACAGTTATAGACAGCAGAGGGTGGCCTATAACAGCCAATCACAGTTCTAGAGAGCAGAGGGTGGCCTATAACAGCCAATCACAGTTATAGACAGCAGAGGGTGGTCTATAACAGCCAATCACAGTTATAGACAGCAGAGGGTGGCCTATAACAGCCAATCACAGTTATAGACAGCAGAGGGTGGTCTATAACAGCCAATCACAGTTATAGACAGCAGAGGGTGGTCTATAACAGCCAATCACAGTTATAGACAGCAGAGGGTGGCCTATAACAGCCAATCACAGTTATAGAGAGCAGATGGTGGTCTATAACAGCCAATCACAGTTATAGACAGCAGAGGGTGGCCTATAACAGCCAATCACAGTTATAGACAGCAGAGGGTGGCCTATAACAGCCAATCACAGTTATAGACAGCAGAGGGTGGCCTATAACAGCCAATCACAGTTATAGACAGCAGAGGGTGGCCTATAACAGCCAATCACAGTTATAGACAGCAGAGGGTGGCCTATAACAGCCAATCACAGTTATAGACAGCAGAGGGTGGCCTATAACAGCCAATCACAGTTATAGACAGCAGAGGGTGGTCTATAACAGCCAATCACAGTTATAGACAGCAGAGGGTGGTCTATAACAGCCAATCACAGTTATAGACAGCAGAGGGTGGTCTATAACAGCCAATCACAGTTATAGAGAGCAGAGGGTGGCCTATAACAGCCAATCACAGTTATAGACAGCAGAGGGTGGTCTATAACAGCCAATCACAGTTATAGACAGCAGAGGGTGGTCTATAACAGCCAATCACAGTTATAGACAGCAGAGGGTGGCCTATAACAGCCAATCACAGTTATAGACAGCAGAGGGTGGTCTATAACAGCCAATCACAGTTATAGACAGCAGAGGGTGGTCTATAAACAGCCAATCACAGTTATAGACAGCAGAGGGTGGCCTATAACAGCCAATCACAGTTATAGACAGCAGAGGGTGGTCTATAACAGCCAATCACAGTTATAGACAGCAGAGGGTGGCCTATAACAGCCAATCACAGTTATAGACAGCAGAGGGTGGCCTATAACAGGCAATCACAGTTATAGAGAGCAGAGGGTGGTCTATAACAGCCAATCACAGTTATAGACAGCAGAGGGTGGCCTATAACAGCCAATCACAGTTATAGAGAGACCCTTTGATACCTCAATATTTAAGCAAGAAACTGTTTACAAATAGTTTCAGACTTTGCCACACTGACAAGGAATTTAATTTTCACATATATAGCCACACCCCCACCTTTCTTAACCAGATCAGTGCGATAAGCATTGTAACCACTTATACAAAGATCTTTATCAAAAACAGACTTGCTGAGCCAGGTTTCAGAAAACAACACAATTGCATCAGTTGATTTTGCCCAAATCCTAAACCTCATCCATTTTTGGCAACAGGCTGCGTACATTTAAATGAAAAATACAAAAACCAGATCCAGATGTAAAATCAGAGTGGGTTTGGAGACATTGCATATCAGGGCCAGGGTTAGGTTGCACGTTACATGATATCAACAAAAGAAGAATAACTAGGCACCTCTTTTTAATAACCTTGCACGGCTTCACAACATACTATGGCACGCCGTTTGGGTCTTTGCGTGTCAAAAAAGATACATGTCAATTAACTTGACACGTCAATAACACAGTTCTATGATAGAATGTTGTGTGATCAGAACTTGCAAGCCAAGCGCCACCACTACTGTCAGTAGCACTGTCAAAGCTGTACAAAACAGTCTGCAAACATCGCAAATGAACGATGCGCTTACAATACAACGTTGGTACTAAAGCATTACTTGTTAGAACGCAACTCCTGGGGTAGCTAGCTAGCGTTAGCTTGGTACCTAGCTAGCACTAATACAACCAGCATGAAAACAATGACCAGTAGAAACTGCAGTCATTTCCACTATTCTTAGCAATGATTTAGGAATCCTTGTTAGTAAGTATTGTTGTTCACCTATTAAATGTAATTTTAGTTCATGAAAATAAATAGCTAGCCAGCTATTTAATCCTGTTGCCCAAAGCTAATGCTATAAGCAGCCAGCTTATAGCTTCATCTGGCTAGTGAGGCTTGACCTGACCTTCATGTGAAGCAATGAAATGGCGTATCAGTCTACGTGGTGACACCCACAGAACACAACTGTGAAGAGTTTACCTAAATATTAGCGTTGTAGCTCTTATCGCGGGACTGTGACTGTGTGAAATCACCTCCCCAGTTAGCCTATTGTGTGTATTGACATTCATATTGGGGATCAATGAAATGGGGTAACAGTCTACTCCATACCCAATATATTTATTCCCAACATCCTCCTCAGTTATCAGACTCCAAAACATCCACACTATTGTTTTTCCTCTGGAATAGTGTTCAGTACACATAGGTTGACAGTAAATGTGGCTCAGTTCAGTTGTTTCAGAGTCCCGCCATAAGAGCTTTGACGCTAATGTTCACTGGGTGTCACGGAGCAGACTACACCGTGTCATTGAGCCACAACCCATAGGTAAGGCTGTACAGTGAAATAAGTATGCCCCAACTGCAATTCTAAAGTATAATACATCCAGTGTGATTTCAATAGATTTTTGTCAAATTAACTAATTTTCTTTTATTGATTTTTTTGTTGTTGTAACATTCTGAACTTGTTTAGCATGATCTATTTAATTATGACATAATTCTACTATTTGTATTCATTTGCATCACTGTCAATGACACTTTTAATTTGAAGGCTAACCATGAAGTCCACTATTGTGGCTAATCCTTATTGTGGCTAGCTTCACAGATGGGTCCTACCACCATTAATCAAATAAGAACTATCTTGTAAATTAGGGCTATTTTGGATGACACCTAGCTACAGTGGGGCAAAAACATATTTAGTCAGCCACCAATTGCGCAAGTTCTCCCACTTAAAAAGATGAGAGGCCTGTAATTTTCATCATAGGTACACTTCAACTATGATAGACAAAATGAGGGGGGAAAAATCCGGAAAATCATATTGTAGGATTTTTAATGAGTTTATTTGCAAATTATGGTGGGAAAAAAGTATTTGGTCACCTACAAACAAGCAAGATTTCTGGCTCTCACAGGCCTTCTTTAAGAGGTTCCTCTGTCCTCCACTCATTACCTGTATTAATGGCACCTGTTTGAACTTGTTATCAGTATAAAAGACACCTGTCCACAACCTCACCTGAGACAGCTCCTCCAAGGCACTCCAATGCACACCTTCTCCTTCAGACTCCTCCTCCTGTTGCTCTGTGTCTGTCTGCTCCGGCTCCTCTGACAGCCCTGGTTTTGCTCCTGTCACATTAGCCTCAACAGTTTCCTTCCTCAGCCTGTCCCAGGTGGTGTCACTCACCGGCCTTCTCTTTAAATCTTGGGTCCATTGCTGTGGCCTGATGCAGGAAGGCTTGAATGTCCTCATCCTGATAGAGCTCAGAGAGGTTCTACCACACCTTCTCTTTGATGGTTGCCACAAACGTATCTTCATGCTTCACAGTGAAGTGCTCTTTCAGTTTTTGGAGGATGGATATGATCTGTCCACAGGTGGCATTCTATTCACATGTATATAGGATTCTGACGAACTGGTCAAACTCCTCAGCCTTATGGAAGTCCTGGTCTTTCAGACGGTCCAGGTTATCCTTGGTCATTGCTTTTCACAGTCGTGGGTCCAAGGCTGCTGCTTGGATCGCTAGATACTGCTCCATGACTCTCTCATTAGACAGAGTTCCACCTGGTCTTCACTAGAGGTCGACCGAATATGATTATAGGAGGACCAAAAAAAAGCCGATACCGATTAATCGTCCGATTTAAAAAAATAATAATATATATATTTAAAAAGTATATATATTATAATAATATTATGTATTTGTAATAATGACAATTACAACAATACTGAATGAACACTTATTTTAACTTAATATAATATATCAATAAAAATACATTTATCCTCAAATAAATAATGAAACATATTCAATTTGGTTTAAATAATGCAAAAACAAAGTGTTGGAGAAGTAAAAGTGCAATATGTGCCATGTAAAAAAGCTGACGTTCCTTGCTCAGAACATGAGAACATATGAAAGTTGGTGGTTCCTTTTAACATGAGTCTTCAATATTCCCAGGTAAGAAGTTTTAGGTTGTAGTTATTATAGGACTCTCTCTCTATACCATTTGTATTTCACATACCTTTGACTATTGGATGTTCTTATAGGCACTTTAGTATTGCCAGTGTAACAGTATAGCTTCCGTCCCTCTCCTCGCCCCTACCTGGGCTTGAACCAGGAACACATCGACAACAGCCTCACTCGAAGCAGCATTACCCATCGCTCCACAAAATCTGCGGCCCTTGCAGTGCACGGGGAATAACTACTCCAAGTCTCAGAGCGAGTGACGTTTGAAACGCTGTTAGAGCGCACCCCGCTAACTAGCTAGCCATTTCACATCGGTTACACCAGCCATTAGACTGATAGGCTTGAAGTCATGAACAGCTCTTGCTTGCGAAGAGCTTCTGGCAAAACGTACGACAGTGCTGTTTGAATGAATGCTTATGAGCCTGCTGCTACCTACCATCGCTCAGTCAGACTGCTCTATCAAATAATAGACTTAATTATAACATAACACACAGAAATACGAGGAACAATGGTCATTAATATGGTCGAATCCGGAAACTATCATTTCAAAAACAAAACGTTTATTTCAGTGAAATACGGAACCGTTCGTTTAAAAAAAAAATCTACCGGGAAGCATCCCTAAATCTATATATTCTTGTTACATTGTACAACCTTCAATGTTATGTCATAATTACGAAAAATTCTGCCAAATTAGTTCGCAATGAGCCAGGCTGCCCAAACTGTTGCATATACCCTGACTGCGTGCAATGAACACAAGAGAAGTGAACACAAGAGAATATTGCCTGCTAACCTGGATTTCTTTTAGCTAAATATGAAGGTTTAAAAATATATACTTCTGTGTATTGATTTTAAGAAAGGCATTGGTGTTTATGGTAGGGGTACAGTCGTGCAACAATTGTGCTTTTTTTGCAAATGAGCTTTTGTAAAATATCCCCCAGTGTTGCATCGATTATATGCAACGCAGGACACGCTAGATAAACTAGTAATATCATCAACCATGTGTAGTTATAACTAGTGATTATG
Organism: Oncorhynchus gorbuscha; assembly: GCF_021184085.1. Taxonomy (NCBI): domain Eukaryota; kingdom Metazoa; phylum Chordata; class Actinopteri; order Salmoniformes; family Salmonidae; genus Oncorhynchus; species Oncorhynchus gorbuscha. The sequence continues at coordinate 30,474,148 of NC_060195.1, forward strand.
ATTGATTGATCGTTTTTTATAAGATAAGTTTAATGCTAGCTAGCAACTTACCTTGGCTTCTTACTGCATTCGCGTAACAGGTAGCCTACTTGTGAGGCAGGTGGTTAGAGCGTTGAACTAGTTAACCGTAAGGTTGCAAGATTGAATCCCAGAGCTGACATGGTAAAACTCTGTCGTTCTGCCCCTGAACAAGGCAGCTAACCCACCGTTCCTAGGCCGCCATTGAAAATAAGGTGTTCTTAACTGACTTGTCTAGTTAAATAAAGTTGTAAAAAAAAATCTGCATCCAAAAATACCGATTTCCGATTGTTATGAATACTTGAAATCGGCCCTAATTAATCGGCCATTCCGATTAATCGGTCGACCTCTAGTCTTCACATCAAGGATGAGTGAGTGTTGCAGAAGGACTGAAACAACAACTAATAACAACATATATATTTAATATACATATACAACATATACATTTAATTACTGCACACTTAAATATTGACTTGAATTGTTAAATGTGGGAATTTCTAAAAAACTTGAATTGACTGAACTGGCTTCTTACCAAGGAGCTGCTGCTTTTCCTTAAAGACTGTTTTCGACACGACCACAGCTCTGATTCGGGCTGCCCATTTATCAATGGAAGTCATTTTGTAGATTTTCTGCGCTGCCATTTGTTGTGTGAGCAAAGCATCCTATTTTTAGGATGTGTAGCCTCTTGATTGGAACATACATATTGCCAGCATTATCAACAGTCACGGCTACAATCTTGCTCGGCTCTCTTCCAGAATGTCTGAGAATCCCCTCTGCCTCTCCCTGGTGTGGAGGACCTTCTGTTTTACACTGCCCTGGTGTGGAGGACCTTCTGTTTTACACTGTCCTGGTGTGAATGACCTTCTGTTTTACACTGCCCTGGTGTGGAGGACCTTCTGTTTTACACTGTCCTGGTGTGAATGACCTTCTGTTTTACACTGTCCTGGTGTGGAGGACCTTCTGTTTTACACTGTCCTGGTGTGGAGGACCTTCTGTTTTACACTGCCCTGGTGTGAATGACCTTCTGTTTTAAACTGCCCTGGCTTGTGTAGTGCACTGTAACAGTGAGAGAGGGGTCATGTGATGAGACTAACATACAACCCTTTTATATTAACATATCCTAAACATGAATCCATCTCAATATATACTGACAGACTGTTACCTAAAGCCATTGGACTCCCTGTTGCAAAGGGCTGTAGGCCTTTCACTATGAACTTAGTCACAGATAGGTGTCACTCATTCACCCTCTCCTCAGTCATCCTCCCACTGGCTGCCAGCGTGAAGGGGCTTTGGGCTTGTCTTTGGCTTGGACCAGCTGTGTTAGAGGGAGGAGTGGGTTGGTTGTAGCTGCAACTTTAACAAAAAAGTTTCACAATCTTTAAATTGTTGATTTGAATTTCAGGTTAGTTACTGTTCATCATGAACCCATGTTCTCATAATCTAGTTAACTATGTGTGTTGGCTCTAGGCTGCTAGCATACATACCTAACATAGATCAGACGTGAGATGAACGACGAGCTGGGCAGTCAAACTGTTTCTCTGCCTGTACACGATGCACTTTTCTTAATGTTTGGACAGATTGCTCGTGTTTCCAGCCGTTACAAGCAAAAGTCTTGTTGCACTTGTGGCAACAAGCATGGACTCTTCTCTCCGCCATCGTCACTAATTATGAGCAGGGTCTTTCGCGCGCGCGCGCGTGTGTGTGTGTGTGTGTGTGTGTGTGTGTGTGTGTGTGTGTGTGTGTGTGTGTGTGTGTGTGTGTGTGTGTGTGTGTGTGTGTGTGTGTGTGTGTGTGTGTGTGTGTGTGTGTGTGTGTGTGTGTGTGTGTGTGTGTGTGTGTGTGTGTGTGTGTGTGTGTGTGTGTGTGCTGTACCGTGAGAGAGATCTCTCTTCTGGATTGGGAATAGCGAAAATGCATCATAGATGAATGTCTTAATCTTACTGCAAATTAGTAACGGTTGATGATAAAATGTGCACGATAACATTTATGTAGCAATAATAAATAGGAAATGTATTTTCTTAATTTCTCCAGTACCGAAAGCAGAAACGATAACGTTGGAGCTTATCGATACTACGGTATTTCATAATTTATCCCCGGGGCCCGTTTAAGGCCGTGTTTCGGTACCCATCCCTAATCACAACTTTGTTCATTTGCACAATTTCTCTCGTTCACTTGTAAATGTCCACACTCACCGAAAATGACATTCGGTAGCTGCTAGCTTTGCTTTGCCTGTCTTTGCAATTAGCTTATGTTAATTTTAGCTTGTTAACATTTAGATAACAGCGTCTGTGTGATTTTGTTAGCATGTTTATAAGAGGCCCAATGGATTTTTGTTGTTGCGTTTTTAGCACCCTCTTGTGTGCTATGCCAGTAATACCATAAATCCCGGGATGGCAGGAGAACGGTATGACTGTATATAAATCTGTATACCGCCCAAGCCTAGTGTTTGTGTGCGTATCAGTGTGGGTAATGGGTTCCATCACCTCTTTACTCCGTCTGCTTGTGCCTTTTGCTCCGTCGCTCACCATCTACTGCCATCACATCTGAGCCCCAATGAGAGGAAGAGAGTGTGTCCATCGCTGCTGTCTTTCACTGTGTTTGTGTGAATCAGTAAATGCACCAAGGAGTTAAATGCTAAAAAGTTGTCACCTCTGTGGTTCCTCTGTGAGCCTCAACACAGGCTGACACACTCACTGAGCCGTGACACTACAAAAGAGATCATTAGCTACACACACACACACACACGCGTGTGGGAAGAACTGAAAACTGCTGTTCACAAATGCTCTCCATCCAACCTCACTGAGCTCGAGCTGTTTTGCAAGGAGGAATGGGAAAAAATGTCAGTCTCTCGATGTGCAAAACTGATAGAGACATACCCCAAGCCACTTACAGCTGTAATCGCAGCAAAAGGTGCCGCTACAAAGTATTATTAACTTAAGGGGGCTGAATAATTTTGCACGCCCAATTTTTCAGTTTTTGATTTGTTAAAAAGTTTGAAATATCCAATAAATGTCGTTCCACTTCATGATTGTGTCCCACTTGTTGTTGATTCTTCACAACAAAATACAGTTTTATATCTTTATGTTAGAAGCCTGAAATGTGGCAAAAGGTCGCAAAGTTCAAGGGGGCCGAATACTTTCGCAAGGCACTGTATCTCTTGGATATCACGAAATTGGGGAGGAAAAGGGGTGAAATAATGAACACCTCAGGCAACCCGTGGGTGGTGTAATGTGTTGGAAAGGGCTAGCTAGACTGGGTCTCACCCTCCGCAGCACTGGGACCAGGTGTGTGTGTGTGTGTGTGTGTGTGTGTGTGTGTGTGTGTGTGTGTGTGTGTGTGTGTGTGTGTGTGTGTGTGTGTGTGTGTGTGTGTGTGTGTGTGTGTGTGTGTGTGTGTGTGTGTGTGTGTGTGTGTGTCATCACTGATGCAGGCAGACTGTGAGAGACCCTGTACCGTGAGAGAGATCTCTCTTCTGGATTGGGAATAGCGAAAATGCATCATAGATGAATGTGTGTGTGTGAGAATGACTCACTGGGACCAGGCTCTCCTGTGTGTGTGAATAACTCACTGGGACCAGGATCTCCTGTGTGTGTGAATAACTCACTGGGACCAGGATCTCCTGTGTGTGTGAATAACTCACTGGGACCAGGATCTCCTGTGTGTGTGTGTGAATAACTCACTGGGACCAGGATCTCCTGTGTGTGTGAATAACTCACTGGGACCAGGATCTCCTGTGTGTGTGTGTGAATAACTCACTGGGACCAGGATCTCCTGTGTGTGTGTGTGAATAACTCACTGGGACCAGGATCTCCTGTGTGTGTGTGTAACAAGGAAAGTTCCCATGAAGATAAAACTATTTTACCAGGCTCTCCTGTGTTATAACTCACTGGGAAGGATTAGGATAATGGGTTCCTGTGTTAGGGGAATTAGTGGTAGGGATCTTTGTGTTAGTGGTTCCCAGGGGATAAAGTGGTAGGGGTTTGTGTTAGTGGTAGGGTTAGTTTGTGGTTAGGGGTTACTTTGTGTAGTGGTAGGGGTTTGTGGTAGGGGTTTGTGGTAGGGGTTACTGTTAGTGGTAGGGGTTAGTGTTTAGGGGTTAGTGGTAGGGGTTAGTGTTTAGGGGTTAGTGGTAGGGGTAGGGGTTAGTGGTAGTGGTTAGTGGTAGGGGTTAGTGGTGGGGGTTAGTTGTAGGGGTTAGTGGTGGGGGTTAGTTGTAGGGGTTAGTGGTAGGGGTTAGTGGTGGTAGGGGGTAGTGTTAGGGGTTGGTGTTAGGGGTTGGTGGTAGTGGTAGGGGTTAGTGGTAGGGGTTAGTGGTAGGCGCTAGGGGTTAGTGGTAGGCGCTAGGGGTTAGTGGTAGGGGTTAGTGTTAGTGGTAGGGGTTAGTGTTAGTGGTAGGGGTTAGTGTTAGGGGTTAGTGTTTAGGGGTAAGTGTTAGGGGTTAGTGGTAGGGGTTAGGGGTTAGGTTAGGGAAAATAGGATTTGTTTCTGTGCTCTAGCGACTCCTTGTGCCCCGCCTGCAGGCTGACTTCAGTCGTCAGTTGAACGGTGTTTCCTCCGACACATTGGTGCAGCTGGCATTCGGTTGTCTTTTGAAAGGCTCTCCAGGGGGAACACTAAAACATTCTACAGATGAGTGACTGAATCTCTGGATTCAGAGTATGCTTGCGTTCAGTTCCTTTAGTTTTCCAAATATGTCTGTTACAAATGCAGAGACATTTTCTTTTTTTACACAGAAAGTCAACCAAGTCATTTAATGAATGACTACAGATCCTCTCTCAATGCTAAAAATGTTTCCAACACTCCCCCTCGATAACCACCAAGAACATCATCATGCTCTGATCTCATATCTCCACATAGTTTAGTCAACAGGCAGAGGATGTGGTTTGACCTAGTTTACAATGGAAGTTACCTGCTGCAGTATCTCTGAGTTCTGTGCTCAGCTCTTTTGCCGTTCGCTGCTCTCGGTGCATCATACAATGTGTCCATATGTCAGAGTGCAGAGGCCTGCCCTCCGTCCCGCCATAGATGGAGCCCCGTCTGTGGGAAAGCCCACCATTCAATCGGTTCATCCTCAATATAGCCACACAGCACACTGAACATCCCCTGTGCTGTTTCCTGCTCGGGAATCGTGAGACAGAACAACAGAACACAAAAAGCATCCCTGACATGTACAACGGGAAGAGAAGTCCATGGATGGGCATCTCTGCCTCCGCAGAGAGCATAAGTGGAGGTCAGCGGGAGAAGCGAAGGCAAAGTCATGTGTCCTCCGAAACATGACTCGCCAAGCCGCGCTTCTTAACCTCCACTCGCTTAAGTACCCTCTTCCCTCCGCTGTGCATGTTTCTTACCCAAAACTGCATCAGTTAAGTGTCTCACGCGAGTGATGACTGCTCACCTCCAGCGCTTGGAAGAGCACTTTGGGACCTACTTCCCAATCCGTTGGACTGTGATCCAGGCTCGGCTGACATTCCGGTGAGTGAAATCCAACAGCTGATCGAGGTGTCATGTGACCGAATGCTGCAGACAACTCATTCATGAGTCACTAGTGAGGAGTTTTGGTGCCTGACTCCAAGGGAATACCCTGTGGTCTCCCTCAGAGCATTACAGCTAATGGTACCTTTCGCCAGCTCATATCTGCATGAAGCTGGAGTCCGTGCTAAAAGAGTATGGATCCAGGTTGGATGTGACAGCAGAAATGAGATGTGCGCTGTCGACCACGCCCCCCCCGACATTGACAAGCTCAGACGCGACATGCATCAAGCACACCTACCTCATTAGTGCTGGTGAGATAAGATACATTTTTTCAGACTCATTTGCAATTGACTGTCGTAGCCCCACATTAAAGGTTTGTGATGGTGAGTTGAGAAGACAATTAGAATTAGACTGTTAGAATGTTTTGAAATTGAACCCCAAAGCATCAAATATAATTGAACATTGGCTGTTAATTACAGCATTTTCAGATATCAAAATGGGGTCGTAGGTCAAAGTTTGGCAGCCCCTGCTCTAAAGGAAAGTCCACTAGTCCTGGTCCAAGTGAATCTCTCTCACACACAGCTACTGTATGTGGGTCCCCTTTATGATGGAAGAGGAGAGCAGGGGCCTTGTTTTAACTGTTGGATTGAAGCTTGTGTTCCTGATCATCTGTGGCAGGCAGACAGTTACTAGCTGGCTGTTCGTAGCTAATCCTTGTGATTGAGGCCTGTCTCACTGTCACTGTCCTCTTTCTAACCTCTATCTCTCTCACCCCCTCATCTACTCCTCATACCCTCCTCTCTTCCTCCTCCTCCTCATCTCTGGCTGACAATGACAATAAGTGCAGTCTACGGTGGCTAGCAGAGTTTCTATCTGATTCTCAACTGTGCATTGTGTCATGCAAGCAGTGTGACATTTTAAATGGTAGTCTCTTTCTCCCTACCAGGGGCCAATAGAACCAGCTGAAACTGGCCCTCTGCCTCTTCATTGTGTGTGTGTGTGTGTGTGTGTGTGTGTGTGTGTGTGTGTGTGTGTGTGTGTGTGTGTGTGTGTGTGTGTGTGTGTGTGTGTGTGTGTGTGTGTGTGTGTGTGTGTGTGTGTGTGTGTGTGTGTGTGTGTGTGTGTGTGTGTGTGTGTGTGTGTCCGTATCCACCATGTGGTCAGCTCCTGACTGCTAATCAAGCCTGCTAGATGAGAAATAGCTGGAGGGGATGTAGGGAGTTGTAGCGGGTGGGGATGAGGGAGGGAGAGCGAGAGGTGATGAGGGAGGGAGAGGGGATGATGGAGCGAGAACGAGAGGGGATGAGGGAGGGAGAGCGAGAGGCGATGATGGAGGGAGGGAGAGCGAGAGGGGATGGATAGAGTGAGGGAGCGATAGTGCTTTCCGTTGTCGTCCTTGCTGAAACAGAGAAACAGTGCAGAGGAGGAGAAGCAGATGGATCAGATGTTGACGGATGACAGGAACAGAGGGATAAACAGAGGATGAATGTGAACCCACCTCTTCTGACGAGCTTTTAACTGTGCTCAGTGGCATGACACTGTATCCCTCCATTTCTCTCTCTCTCTCTCGCTCTCTTTCTGTCTCGCTCTCTCGCTCTCTCACTTCTGTGGCTCTCTCTCTCTCTCGCTCTCTCACTTCTGTGGCTCTCTCTTTCTCTCTCGCTCACTTCTGTGGCTCTCTCTTTCTCTCTCGCTCACTTCTGTGGCTCTCTTTTTCTCTCTCGTTCACTTCTGTGGCTCTCTCTTTCTCTCTCGCTCACTTCTGTGGCTCTCTCTTTCTCTCTCGCTCACTTCTGTGGCTCTTTCTCTCTCGCTCACTTCTGTGGCTCTCTCTTTCTCTCTCGCTCACTTTGTGGCTCTCTCTCTCTCTCTCGCTCACTTTGTGTGGCTCTCTCTCGCTCACTTTGTGTGGCTCTCTCTCTCTCTCGCTCACTTTGTGTGGCTCTCTCTCTCTCGCTTACTTTGTGTGGCTCTCTCTCTCCCCCTCGCTCACTTTGTGTGGCTCTCTCTCTCTCTCTCTCTCTCTCTCTCTCTCTCTCTCTCTCTCTCTCTCTCTCTCTCTCTCTCTCTCTCTCTCACTTTGTCTCTCTCTCTCTCTCTCTCTCTCTCTCTCTCTCTCTCTCTCTCTCACTTTGTCTCTCTCTCTCTCTCTCTCGCTCACTTTGTGTCTCTCTCTCGCTCTCTCTCTCACACTTTGTGTCCCTCTCTCACTTTGTGTGGCTCTCTCTCTCTCACTTTGTGTGGCTCTCTCTCTCTCTCTCACTTTGTATGGCTCTCTCTCTCTCTCTCACTTTGTGTAGCTCTCTCTCTCTCACTTTGTGTGGCTCTCTCTCTCTCTCACTTTGTGTGGCTCTCTCTCTCGCTCACTTTGTGTGGCTCTCTCTCTCGCTCACTTTGTGTGGCTCTCTCTCTCTCACTTTGTCTGGCTCTCTCTCTCACTTTGTGTGGCTCTCTCTCTCACTTTGTGTGGCTCTCTCTCTCGCTCACTTTGTGTGGCTCTCTCTCTCGCTCACTTTGTGTGGCTCTCCCTCTCCCCCTCGCTCACTTTGTGCGGCTCTCCTCTCTCCCCCTCGCTCACTTTGTGTGGCTCTCTCTCTCGCTCACTTTGTGTGGCTCTCCCTCTCGCTCACTTTGTGTGGCTCTCCCTCTCCCTCTTTCGCTCACTTTGTGTGGCTCTCCCTCTCTCGCTCACTTTGTGGCTCTCTCTCTCCCCCACTTTGTGTGGCTCTCACTCTCCCCCTCGCTCACTTTGTGTGGCTCTCTCTCTCGCTCACTTTGTGTGGCTCTCCCTCTCACCCTCGCTCACTTTGTGTGGCTCTCCCTCTCACCCTCGCTCACTTTGTGTGGCTCTCTCTCTCGCTCACTTTGTGTGGCTCTCCCTCTCCCCCTCGCTCACTTTGTGTGGCTCTCCCCCTCGCTCACTTTGTGTGGCTCTCCCTCTCGCTCACTTTGTGTGGCTCTCCCTCTCTCGCTCACTTTGTGTGGCTCTCTCTCTCGCTCACTTTATGTCTCTCTCTCTCTCTCCCTCGCTCACTTTGTGTCTCTCTCTCTCGCTCCCTCTCTCTCACACTTTGTGTCTCTCTCTCACTTTGTGTGGCTCTCTCTCTCACTGTCTCTCTCGCTCACTTTGTGGCTCTCTCTCTCTCTCGCTCACTTTGTGGCTCTCTCTCTCTCTCTCTCACTTTGTGGCTCTCTCTCTCTCGCTCACTTTGTGTCTCTCTCTCTCTCTCACTTTGTGTGGCTCTCTCTCTTTCTCTCTCTCTCTCTCGCTCACTTTGTGGCTCTCTCTCTCTCTCACTTTGTGGCTCTCTCTCGCTCTCGCTCACTTTGTGTCTCTCTCTCTCTCTCACTTTGTGTCTCTCTCTCTCTCGCTCACTTTGTGTCTCTCTCTCTCTCTCTCTCTCACTTTGTGTGGCTCTCTCTCTTTCTCTCTCTCTCTCTCTCGCTCACTTTGTGTGTCTCTCTCTCTCTCACTTTGTGTGGCTCTCTCTCTCCTCACTTTGTGGCTCTCTCTCTCTCGCTCACTTTGTGTGTCTCTCTCTCTCACTTTGTGTGGCTCTCTCTCTCTCTCCCTCGCTCACTTTGTGGTTCTCTCTCTCTTTCTCCCCCCCCTTCTGCTGTCTGTCCAGAATGTGGTACTTAATATTTCAGTGAAGTGCTGTTCCGTACCCCTCCTCTCACTCTGTGCCAACCAGTGTGTGAGTCCATGCCCTGGGCTGTTGTTACCTTGAGGGTTATTTCACAGTGTGTCTCTCGGATTAACATATGACTGTCTCTGTCAGTGACATATGGTCGTGTTGTGGTTTATCTAATCTTCTTAAGGCCGATAACATTGTAATAGTCCCATCTGTCAGTGACCGAGACAGCTTGTAATTCCCTGTCACCCGCCCCTAGAGGGAGCCGTGTGACGGCAAGGCAAGTACGACATCATCAAGGACATTCACACATGGTTCAACCACCAGTGGGCTTCGGTATGCTACACACACATTCAGAGACGCGAGCGCACACAGACGCGCAGACACACACAGACGCGCAGACACACACACACACAGACGCGCAGACACACACACACACACACACGCACGCACGCGCGCGCACACACACACACACACACACACACACACACACACACAGATGCAAAATCATTGCCATACATACACACGGAGGGAGGGTTAGTGTCAACCCCCTCCTGTGCTGGTTAGTGTGAGTCCTCTGGGTTGTGAAGGAGGGACTATGGAGGAGGATCAGAGGTGTGTATCTGTGGAACTCAAGGTCACTGACAAAGAGAAGTGGAGACGTGCACACAGACTTCACCCTTTCTCACTGTCTCCCTCCCCCTCTCTATCCTCTGACTCCCCCCCTCACTGTCTCCCTCCCCTCTCTATCCTCTCACTGTCTCCCCCCTCCCCCTCTCACTGTCTCCCTCCCCCTCTCTATCCTCTCACTGTCTCCCTCCCCTCTCTGTCCTCTCACTCTATCCCTCCCCTCTCTATCCTCTCACTGTCTCCCTCCACCTCTCTATCCTCTCACTGTCTCCCTCCCCTCTCTATCCTCTGACTCTCCCTCCACCTCTCTATCCTCTGACTCTCTCCCTCCACTGTCTCCCCCTCTCTCACTGTCTCCCTCCCCTCTCTATCCTCTCACTGTCTCCCCCCTCTCACTGTCTCCCCCCCCTCTCTATCCTCTCACTGTCTCCCCCCCACTGTCTCCCTCTATCCTCCTGACTCCCCCTCTCCTGTCTCCCCCCTCTCTATCCTCTCACTGTCTCCCTCCCCCTCTCTATCCTCTCACTGTCTCCCCCCTCTCACTGTCTCCCTCCCCTCTCTATCATCTAACTGTCTCCCCCACTGTCTCCCTCCCCCCTCTCTATCCTCTCACTCTCTCCCTCCCCTCTCTATCCTCTGACTCTCCCTCCCCCTCTCTATCCTCTCACTGTCTCCCTCCCCTCTCTATGTCTCCTGTCTCCCTCTCTATCCTCTGACTGTCTCCCTCCCCTCTCTATCCTCTGACTCTCTCCCTCCCCCTCTCTATCCTCTCACTGTCTCCCTCCCCCTCTCTATCCTCTCACTGTCTCCCTCCCCCTCTCTGTCCTCTCACTGTCTCCCTCCCCCTCTCTATCCTCTCACTGTCTCCCTCCCCCTCTCTATCCTCTCACTCTCTCCCTCCCCCTCTCTATCCTCTCACTGTCTCCCTCCCCTCTCTATCCTCTGACTCTCTCCCTCCCCCTCTCTATCATCTGACTCTCTCCCTCCCCCTCTCTATCCTCTGACTGTCTCCCTCCCCCTCTCTATCCTCTGACTCTCTCCCTCCCCCTCTCTATCCTCTGACTCTCTCCCTCCCCCTCTCTATCCTCTGACTCTCCCTCCCCCTCTCTATCCTCTGACTCTCCCTCCACCTCTCTATCCTCTGACTCTCCCTCCACCTCTCTATCCTCTGACTCTCCCTCCACCTCTCTATCCTCTGACTCTCTCCCTCCCCCTCTCTATCCTCTGACTCTCTCCCTCCACCTCTCTATCCTCTGACTCTCTCCCTCCACCTCTCTATCCTCTGACTCTCCCTCCACCTCTCTATCCTCTGACTCTCTCCCTCCACCTCTCTATCCTCTGACTCTCTCCCTCCACCTCTCTATCCTCTGACTCTCTCCCTCCACCTCTCTATCCTCTGACTCTCTCCCTCCACCTCTCTATCCTCTGACTCTCTCCCCCCCTCTCTATCCTCTGACTCTCTCCCTCCACCTCTCTATCCTCTGACGCTCTCCCTCCACCTCTCTATCCTCTGACTCTCTCCCTCCACCTCTCTATCCTCTGACTCTCTCCCTCCACCTCTCTATCCTCTGACTCTCTCCCTCCCCCTCTCTATCCTCTGACTCTCTCCCTCCACCTCTCTATCCTCTGACTCTCTCCCTCCACCTCTCTATCCTCTGACTCTCTCCCTCCACCTCTCTATCCTCTGACTCTCTCCCTCCCCTCTCTATCCTCTGACTCTCTCCCTCCCCCTCTCTATCCTCTGACTCTCCCTCCACCTCTCTATCCTCTGACTCTCTCCCTCCACCTCTCTATCCTCTGACTCTATCCCTCCACCTCTCTATCCTCTGACTCTCTCCCTCCCCTCTCTATCCTCTGACTCTCCCTCCACCTCTCTATCCTCTGACTCTCTCCCTCCACCTCTCTATCCTCTGACTCTCTCCCTCCACCTCTCTATCCTCTGACTCTCTCCCTCCACCTCTCTATCCTCTGACTCTCTCCCTCCCCCTCTCTATCCTCTGACTCTCCCTCCCCCTCTCTATCCTCTGACTCTCTCCCTCCACCTCTCTATCCTCTGACTCTCTCCCTCCACCTCTCTATCCTCTGACTCTCCCTCCACCTCTCTATCCTCTGACTCTCCCTCCCCCTCTCTATCCTCTGACTCTCCCTCCACCTCTCTATCCTCTGACTCTCCCTCCACCTCTCTATCCTCTGACTCTCCCTCCACCTCTCTATCCTCTGACTCTCCCTCCACCTCTCTATCCTCTGACTCTCCCTCCACCTCTCTATCCTCTGACTCTCCCTCCCCCTCTCTATCCTCTGACTCTCCCTCCACCTCTCTATCCTCTGACTCTCCCTCCACCTCTCTATCCTCTGACTCTCTCCCTCCACCTCTCTATCCTCTGACTCTCCCTCCACCTCTCTATCCTCTGACTCTCTCCCTCCACCTCTCTATCCTCTGACTCTCCCTCCACCTCTCTATCCTCTGACTCTCCCTCCACCTCTCTATCCTCTGACTCTCCCTCCACCTCTCTATCCTCTGACTCTCCCTCCCCTCTCTATCCTCTGACTCTCCCTCCACCTCTCTATCCTCTGACTCTCCCTCCACCTCTCTATCCTCTGACTCTCTCCCTCCTCTGACTCTCTATCCTCTGACTCTCCCTCCCCCTCTCTATCCTCTGACTCTCTCCTCCCCTCTCTATCCTCTGACTCTCCCTCCCCCTCTCTATCCTCTGACTCTCCCTCCCACCTCTCTATCCTCTGACTCTCCCTCCCTCTCCTCTGACTCTCTCTCTATCCTCTCTCTCCTCCCCTCTCTATCCTCTGACTCTCTCCCTCCCCCTCTCTATCCTCTGACTCTCTCCCTCCCCCTCTCTATCCTCTGACTCTCCCCTCCCCTCTCTATCCTCTGACTCTCCCTCCCCTCTCTATCCTCTGACTCTCTCCCTCCCCCTCTCTATCCTCTGACTCTCTCCCTCCCCTCTCTATCCTCTGACTCTCTCCCTCCCCCTCTCTATCCTCTGACTCTCTCCCCTCCCCTCCCTCCCCTCTCTATCCTCTGACTCTCTCCCTCCCCTCTCTATCCTCTGACTCTCTCCCTCCCCCTCTCTATCCTCTGACTCTCTCCCTCCCCCTCTCTATCCTCTGACTCTCTCCCTCCCCCTCTCTATCCTCTGACTCTCTCCCTCCCCCTCTCTATCCTCTGACTCTCTCCCTCCCCCTCTCTATCCTCTGACTCTCTCCCTCCCCTCTCTATCCTCTGACTCTCTCCCTCCACCTCTCTATCCTCTGACTCTCTCCCTCCCCCTCTCTATCCTCTGACTCTCTCCCTCCCCCTCTCTATCCTCTGACTCTCCCTCCCCTCTCTATCCTCTGACTCTCTCCCTCCCCCTCTCTATCCTCTGACTCTCTCCCTCCCCCTCTCTATCCTCTGACTCTCCCTCCCCCTCTCTATCCTCTGACTCTCTCCCTCCACCTCTCTATCCTCTGACTCTCTCCCTCCCCCTCTCTATCCTCTGAGTCTCCCTCCCCCTCTCTGTCCTTTGACTCTCTCCCTCCCCCTCTCTATCCTCTGACTCTCTCCCTCCCCCTCTCTATCCTCTGACTCTCCCTCCCCCTCTCTATCCTCTGACTCTCTCCCTCCCCCTCTCTATCCTCTGACTCTCTCCCTCCCCCTCTCTATCCTCTGACTCTCTCCCTCCCCTCTCTATCCTCTGACTCTCTCCCTCCCCTCTCCCTTCTGACTCTCCCTTCTGACTGTCTCTCTCCCTCCTCATCACTGATGCAGGCTGACTACTGTGTGTGTGGCTCATCACTGATGCAGGCTGACTACTGTGTGTGTGGCTCATCACTGATGCAGGCTGACTACTGTGTGTGTGGCTCATCACTGATGCAGGCTGACTACTGTGTGTGTGGCTCATCACTGATGCAGGCTAGACTACTGTGTGTGTGGCTCATCACTGATGCAGGCTGACTACTGTGTGTGTGGCTCATCACTGATGCAGGCTGACTACTGTGTGTGTGGCTCATCACTGATGCAGGCTGACTACTGTGTGTGTGGCTCATCACTGATGCAGGCTGACTAGCGTGTGTGTGTGTGTGTGTCTCATCACTGATGCAGGCTGCGTGGCGTGTGTGTGTGTCTCATCACTGATGCAGGCTGCGTGGCGTGTGTGTGTGTCTCATCACTGATGCAGGCTGCGTGGCGTGTGTGTGTCTCCTCACTGATGCAGGCTGCGTGGCGTGTGTGTGTCTCATCACTGATGCAGGCTGCGTGGCGTGTGTGTGTCTCCTCACTGATGCAGGCTCGTGGCGTGTGTGTGTCTCATCACTGATGCAGGCTCGTGGCGTGTGTGTGTCTCATCACTGATGCAGGCTGCGTGGCGTGTGTGTGTGTCTCGATCACTGATGCAGGCTGCGTGGCGTGTGTGTGTGTCTCATCACTGATGCAGGCTGCGTGGCGTGTGTGTGTGTCTCATCACTGATGCAGGCTGCGTGGTGTGTGTGTGTGTCTCATCACTGATGCAGGCTGCGTGGTGTGTGTGTGTGTCTCATCACTGATGCAGGCTGCGTGGTGTGTGTGTGTGTCTCATCACTGATGCAGGCTGCGTGGTGTGTGTGTGTGTCTCATCACTGATGCAGGCTGCGTGGCGTGTGTGTGTGTCTCATCACTGATGCAGGCTCGTGGCGTGTGTGTGTGTCTCATCACTGATGCAGGCTCGTGGCGTGTGTGTGTCTCTCATCACTGATGCAGGCTGTGTGGCGTGTGTGTGTGTCTCATCACTGATGCAGGCTGCGTGGCGTGTGTGTGTGTCTCATCACTGATGCAGGCTGCGTGGCGTGTGTGTGTGTCTCATCACTGATGCAGGCTGCGTGGCGTGTGTGTGTGTCTCATCACTGATGCAGGCTGCGTGGCGTGTGTGTGTGTCTCATCACTGATGCAGGCTGCGTGGCGTGTGTGTGTGTCTCATCACTGATGCAGGCTGCGTGGCGTGCGTGTGTGTCTCATCACTGATGCAGGCTGCGTGGTGTGCGTGTGTGTCTCATCACTGATGCAGGCTGCGTGGTGTGCGTGTGTGTCTCATCACTGATGCAGGCTGCGTGGTGTGCGTGTGTGTCTCATCACTGATGCAGGCTGCGTGGTGTGTGTGTGTGCGTCATCACTGCCGACCTTCGCGGCCGGGAGAATAGAGAGAGGTCAGATCGGCCCCGGAAGAATAACACACACACACTTTCAGAGAATAGCACACTCCCTCTCTCTCTCCCTTTTTTCACACACACACACCCCTTCTCATAAACTCTCTGGGTCACTCTCACAGAGTATTATATAGTTGTAACCACGAGTGCCAAGGTGTTCTTTACCGTTGCTGTATATATTATAATAGAAACAGTAACGTGGTTTGGCCAGTAGAGGTCACTCATACTCCACGCATCATCATTACATGGGTGGCATGTTTCTCCTACAATACATGGACCACTGTATACACTACATGACCAAAAGTATGTATGTGGACTGCTTGTCAAATCTCATTCCAACATCATGGGCATTAATATAGAGTTGGTCCCCCCTTTGTTGCTAGAACAGCCTCCACTCTTCTGGGAAGGCTTTCCACTAGATGTTGGAACATTGCTGCAGGGACTTGCTTCCATTCAGTCGTAAGAGCAGTAGTGAGGTTGGGCACTGATGTTGGGGCGTTTTAGGCCTGGCTCGGAGTCGGCGTTCCGATTCATTCCAAAGGTGTCCGATGGGGTTGAGGTCAGGACTCTGTGCAGGCCAGTCAAGTTCTTCCACACCGATCTCGACAAACCATTTCTGTATGGACCTATGGTTTGTGCCCAGGGGTCATTGTCATGCTGAAACAGGTAAGGGTCTTCCAAAACTGTTGCCACAAAGTTGGAAGCATAGAATCGTCTAGAATGTAATTGTATGCTGTAGCGTTAAGATTTCCCTTCACTGGAACTAAGGGGCCCAAACCATGAAAAACAGCCAAAGACCTTTATTCCTCCTCCACCAAACTTGTGCATTGGGGCAGTTAGCGTTCTCCTGGCATCCGCCAAACCCAGATTACTCTGTCGGACTGCCAGATGGTGAAGCAGGATTCATCACTCCAGAGAATGTGTTTCCACTGCTCCAATGGAGGTGAGCTTTACACCACTCTAGAGAATGTGTTTCCACTGCTCTAATGGAGGTGAGCTTTACACTGCTCTAATGGAGGTGAGCTTTACACCACTCTAGAGAATGTGTTTCCACTGCTCCAATGGAGGTGAGCTTTACACCACTCTAGAGAATGTGTTTCCACTGCTACAATGGAGGTGAGCTTTACACCACTCTAGAGAATGTGTTTCCACTGCTCCAATGGAGGTGAGCTTTACACCACTCTAGAGAATGTGTTTCCACTGCTCTAATGGAGGTGAGCTTTACACCACTCTAGAGAATGTGTTTCCACTGCTCTAATGAAGGTGAGCTTTACACCACTCTAGAGAATGTGTTTCCACTGCTCTAATGGAGGTGAGCTTTACACCACTCTAGAGAATGTGTTTCCACTGCTCTAATGGAGGTGAGCTTTACACCACTCTAGAGAATGTGTTTCCACTGCTCCAATGGAGGTGAGCTTTACACCACTCTAGAGAATGTGTTCCACTGCTCTAATGGAGGTGAGCTTTACACCACTCTAGAGAATGTGTTTCCACTGCTCCAATGGTGGTGAGCTTTACACCACTCTAGAGAATGTGTTTCCACTGCTCCAATGGAGGTGAGCTTTACACCACTCTAGAGAATGTGTTTCCACTGCTCTAATGGAGGTGAGCTTTACACCACTCTAGAGAATGTGTTTCCACTGCTCTAATGGAGGTGAGCTTTACACCACTCTAGAGAATGTGTTTCCACTGCTCTAATGGAGGTGAGCTTTACACCACTCTAGAGAATGTGTTTCCACTGCTCTAATGGAGGTGAGCTTTACACCACTCTAGAGAATGTGTTTCCACTGCTCTAATGGAGGTGAGCTTTACACCACTCTAGAGAATGTGTTTCCACTGCTCTAATGGAGGTGAGCTTTACACCACTCTAGAGAATGTGTTTCCACTGCTCCAATGGTGGTGAGCTTTACACCACTCTAGAGAATGTGTTTCCACTGCTCTAATGGTGGTGAGCTTTACACCACTCTAGAGAATGTGTTTCCACTGCTCTAATGGAGGTGAGCTTTACACCACTCTAGAGAATGTGTTTCCACTGCTCTAATGGTGGTGAGCTTTACACCACTCTAGAGAATGTGTTTCCACTGCTCTAATGGAGGTGAGCTTTACACCACTCTAGAGAATGTGTTTCCACTGCTCTAATGGTGGTGAGCTTTACACCACTCTAGAGAATGTGTTTCCACTGCTCTAATGGAGGTGAGCTTTACTCCACTCTAGAGAATGTGTTTCCACTGCTCTAATGGAGGTGAGCTTTACACCACTCTAGCCGACGCTTGGCATTGCACATGGTTGTCTTAGGCTTGTGTGCGGCTGCTCGGCCTTGGAAACAGTTCTTCCGACGAACAGCCTCGGACGTTGCTGCCAGAGGCAGTTTGGAACTTGGTAGTGAGTGTTGCAACGGAGGACAGACCATTTTTAACAGCTTCAGCACTCGGCGTTCCCGTTCTTCACAATAACAGTGCTAACAGTTGACCGAGGCAGGGCAGGAATCTGACAGACTGACTTGTTGGAAAGGTGGCATCCTATGACGGTACCATGTTGAAAGTCATTGAGCTCTCCAGTACGGGGCCGCTCTACTTCCATTGTTTGTCTATGGAGATTGCATGGCTGTGTGCTCGATTGTATGCACCTGTCAGCAACGGGTGTGGCTGAAATATCCGAATCCACTCATTTGAAAGCGTGTCCACATACTTTTGTATATGTAATGTATATACAACTAGTTGATTGATTTAGAAAGTAATTCAGTTTAACACTTGACAAGTATTTGTGTGATTTGAAGGAGATCTTGTAAGGTTATGTACATGTGAGGACAACATAAGGGTTAAATGAATGACTGTAGAGCTGCATTGTGAGACTGAGATTTGGTTGGAGGTGGTTTGAAGTGGTCTAATTTAGTCTGTTTCTGAGCATAGAGGCAAAAACAAGTCATGTTCTGCTCACCAAGCTTTTGGTATGCTTTTGTTATGTTTTAGGACTTGTGAATCTTAGCAAAATAATTTGTAGAAATACATGTATATCTGCCTACTAATTCAACTATACATAACTTAATTGTTTAGACTTTTTCCAAAGATGAATCATTTCCCAGAATGACGTTTAGTCAGGTGACATTAACATCACGTAACTATCAGGCAAGCTGAACTATGGTGGAAATGACAAATATATCTCCTCATATTTTATCAGCATTTATTTTTTTGATATGTTATTTATTTTGTCATTTGAACGTCCTTTATAAGTTGACATATCTGTCATGTATGTCAGGGGAGTAATACTTACATGCAGGGACACTGTTCAGACACCAGGGGTGCGCAAGTGAGCACAGTTGTAGCCCTTCCCCTAATCCCTCCTCTCCAGCCTGGCCCTCCCACATGCTGCCCCCGCTCCCCCTTCTCCCTGCCCCACCCAGCCATCTGGTGCTTGGCTCCACACACACACTGCCAGGAATCCATTTTCCCTGCTTCCTTTCAGAAAGAAAAACAGGATGAAGGGGCTCTTTCAGTCTGAGGTTACCGTGGAAACCCCCTGTTCTTTCTCGCTTTAACACACACACACACACACCGGGACATAATGTGGACATTTAAACTTTAAAGGGACCAAGTCTATGTCAGCTGCTGTTCTGTCCTTATGTTTAGTTTAGACAAAGACCTCAGGCTTCTCCCCCCTCACCCCCTCTCACCCCCCTCTCCCTCTCTCTCCTCCCTTTCCCTTTAAACTATCAGAGTTATAGCTTCAAACTTTTAGACAACTTAATTTGCAAATGGGAAGCATAAGGCTTCCTGTCTGAACATATTGAATTAAGGTTGTGAAGTTGAAGAGTTTGTAAACCCGAACATAATGGATTGTGTGTATAGGAGAAGCGTAAGAATGTGAGGAGCCTTTGTCCAAATGTTACGTGACACCTGAAACCCTCTCGCCTTCTAGCTGGGCAGAAACTCAGGGTGGAGGAATGTTGTATGGGAAACAGTTGTGTTGAAGTTATATAAAGATGAGTGCAGTTCTCCCAGCTGGCCATTAGAGGTGTGTCATGAGCCACTGTTTACTCCATAAGCACGCAATGGGCTTTGTCATCTGTAAGCTTTCAGAGTAAAAATAAATCATTTACCACTCCCTGCATAATGAGAGAATGAAAGAGGAAAATAGATGACAGAAAATGTAGCTTTTCTCTGAAAGTGTGTAGTGTAGCTCGGCCACTAGACAGATCAAACTGGGTTTAGAATAGAAATGGAAGTTGGATACAAGCTTCCTTTCTCTCTGCCGTGATTTTTTCCTGCTCCCTACTTTGTGTCTTTCTGTTTCCACACTGTGTCTTTTCTCGCTCCAAGCCAGCGAGCCGTCACCACCTCACACAGATTTTAGCCTTTTAAGGAGTGAGGGAGGAGGATGAGGGGGGGTGAAGGACAGACTCTGGTCTGGTGACTGATAAACAGTCTCCTCTTTGTACAGACGGAGAGACGGATGGACACACACACTGACACGCAGACAACTCCATGACTTGACACCCCTCGTCCTTCTTCTTCTCCTTCCTTCCTTCCTTCTCTCTTTTGATAAGCAGCAGGAGATAGATTTGTAATGTTACAGTAGCTGAACAATATTGAAAAGACTTAAAAGCATGTGTGTACACACACACACACACACACACACACACACACACACACACACACACACACACACACACACACACACACACACACACACACACACACACACACACACACACACACACACACACACACACACACACACACACACACCTCAGTGCCAGACAGCTGTTGGAGAGGTATGGGGGCTGTGGTGGGGGTAGCCAGGGAGAGGCAGGGGGCTGTGGTGGGGGTAGCCAGGGAGAGGTAGGGGGCTGTGGTGGGGGTAGCCAGGGAGAGGTAGGGGCTGTGGTGGGGGTAGCCAGGGAGAGGTAGGGGGCTGTGGTGGGGGTAGCCAGGGAGAGGTGGGGGTAGCCAGGGAGAGGCTGTTGGCTGTGGTGGGGGTAACCAGGGGGAAACGGGGGCTGTGGAGGGTCACCAGAGAGAGACAGGGGGCTGTGGTGGGGAGAGACAGGGGGCTGTGGTGGGGAGAGGCAGGGGGCTGTGGTGGGGGTCACCAGGGAGAGGCAGGGGGCTGTGGTGGGGGTCACCAGGGAGAGGCAGGGGGCTGTGGTGAGGGTCACCGGGGAGAGGCAGGGGGCTGTGGTGAGGGTCACCAGGGAGAGGCAGGGAGCTATGGTGAGGGTGAGTAGAGGGAAATCAGAGTTTGGGAAAATAGAACTACAGCATGTACTATATTGTGTGTTTGTTCATGGACCTTCCAAGTGTATGTGTGTGTTTTCCCTCTGTCATGGTGACCATGGCTCCTCATCTGAGTGTAATGTGAGTGCTGTGTTCTCAGTAGCCAGTAGGGGTGCCATTGCACCATAAATGACAGGAGTGGTGTGTGAGCAACCATTTTAACCCTCAGCCTAGGACTTGATTAACCCTGAGCCAAGGACCTGTTTAACCCTGAGCCTAGGACTTGTTTAACCCTGAGCCTAGGACTTGTTTAACCCTGAGCCTAGGACCTGTTTAACCCTGAGCCTAGGACCTGTTTAACCCTGAGCCTAGGACTTGTTTAACCCTGAGCCTAGGACTTGTTTAATCCTGAGCCAAGGACCTGTTTAAGCCTGAGCCTAGGACTTGTTTAACCCTGAACCTAGGACTTGTTTAACCCTGAGCCTAGGACTTGTTTAACCCTGAGCCAAGGACCTGTTTAACCCTCAGCATGGCACCCGTTTAACCCTCAGCATGGCACCCGTTTAACCCTCAGCATGGCACCCGTTTAACCCTCAGCATGGCACCCGTTTGGCCCTCAGCTTGGCACCCGTTTGGCCCTCAGCTTGGCACCCGTTTGGCCCTCAGCTTGGCACCCGTTTAACACTCAGCCTGGCACCCGTTTAACCCTCAGCCTGGCACCCGTTTAACCCTCAGCAATGGCACCCGTTTGGCCCTCAGCCTGGCACCCGTTTTATGAATTATTGATGACGTCATCATCATAGGAAAGCTTATCTGGGGTGTTGCTCTGATTTTGTCTAGAGCACATCACACACTCAAATTAGATCTGTCTCTCTCTCTCCCTCTCTCTCCTCTCTCAATTCAATTCAAGGGGCTTTATTGGCATAGGAAACGTGTTAACATTGCCAAAGCAAGTGAGGTAGATAATATACAAAAGTGAAATATTTACACATACAGAGGTTTCAAAACAATAAAGACATTACAAATGTCATATTATATATGTATATATACAGTGTTGTAACAATGTACAAATGGTTAAAGTACACAAGGGAAGATAAATAAGCATAAATATGGGTTTTTATTTACAATGGTGTTTGCCCTGGTTGCCCTTTTCTTGTGGCAACAGGTCACAAATCTTGCTGCTGTGATGGCACACTGTGGAATTTCACCCAGTAGATATGGGAGTTTATCAAAATTGGATTTGTTTTCAATTTATTTGTGGGTCTGTGTAATCTGAGGGAAATATGTCTCTCTAATATGGTCATACATTGGGCAGGAGGTTAGGAAGTGCAGCTCAGTTTCCACCTCATTTTGTGGGCAGGGAGCACATAGCCTTTCTCCTCTTGAGTGCCATGTCTGCCTACGGCGGCCTTTCTCAATAGTAAGTCTATGCTTACCGAGTCTGTACATAGTCAAAGCTTTCCTTAAGTTTGAATCAGTCACAGTGGTCAGGTATTCTGCCACTGTGTACTCTCTCTATTTAGGGCCAAATAGCATTCTAGTTTTCTCTGTTTTTTTGTTAATTCTTTCCAATGTGTCAAGTTATTATCTTTTTGTTTTTTCATGATTTGGTTGGGTCTAACTGTGCTGCTGTTCTGTGGCTCTGTGGGGTGTGTTTGTGTTTGAACAGAGCCCCAGGACCAGCTTGCTTAGGGGACTCTTCTCCAGGTTCATCTCTCTGTAGGTGATGGCTTTGTTATGGAAGGTTTGGGAATCGCTTCCTTTTAGGTGGTTGTAGAATTTTCTGGATTTTGATAATTAGTGGGTATTGGCCTAGTTCTGCTCTGCATGCATTATTTGGTGTTCTACGTTGTACACGGAGGATATTTTTGTAGAATTCTGCATGCAGTCTCTCAATTTGGTGTTTGTCCCATTTTGTGAATTCTTGGTTGGTGGGCGGACCCTTGACCTCACAACCATGAAGGGCAATGGGCTCTATGACATATTCAAGTATTTTTAGCCAGATCCTCATTGGTATGTTGAATGTTATGTTCCTTTTGATGGCATAGAATGCCCTTCTTGCCTTGTCTCTCAGATCGTTCACAGCTTTGTGGAATTTACCTGTGGTGCTGATGTTTAGGCCAAAGTATGTATAGTTTTTTGTGTGCTCTAGGGCAATGGTGTCTAGATGGAATTTGTATTTGTGGTCCTGGCGACTGGACCTTTTTTGGAACACCATTATTTTGGTCTTACTGAGATTTACTGTCAGGGCCCAGGTCTGACAGAATCGGTGCAGAATATCTACGTGCTGCTGTAGGCCTTCCATGATTTGTGACAGAAGCACCAGATCATCAGCAAACAGCAGACATTTGACTTAAGATTCTAGTAGGGTGAGGCTGGGTTCTGTAGACTTTACTAGTGCCCGCGCCAACTCGTTTATATAGCTGTTGAAGAGGGTGGGGCTTAAGCTGCATCCCTGTCTCACCCCACGGCCCAGTGGGAAGAAATGTGTGTTTTTTGCCAATTTTAACCACACACTTGTTGTTTGTGTACATGGATTTTATAATGTTGTCTGTTTTACCCCCAACACCACTTTCCATCCATTTGTATAGCAGACCCTCATGCCAAGTTGAGTCGAAGGCTTTTTTGAAATCAACAAAGCATGAGAAGACTTTGCCTTTGTTTTGGTTTGTTTGGTTGTCAATTAGGGTGTGCAGGGTGAATACATGGTCTGTTGTACGGTAATTTGGTAAAATGCCATTTTGACATTTTCTCAGTTAATTATTTTAATTGAGGAAATGTATGAGTCTGCTGTTAATGATAATGCAGAGGATTTTCCCATGGTTACATTTGACGCATATTCCACGGTAGTTATTGGGGTCAAATTTGTCTCCACTTTTGTAGATTGGGGTGATCAGTCCTTGGTTCCAAATATTGGGCAGATGCCTCTGTCGCTCTTTCGCTCTCTCTCTCTGTGTAACAGTGGATATCCTGCTTGTTTTCCTGTTGTTGACACATAGGGAGAACATATATGGATGGTACCACAGAGCAAAACACATTTTATTTATGTTGTTTTACCAGGTGAGTTGACTGAGAACACGTTCTCATTTACAGCAACAGCCTGGGGAATAGTTACAAGGGAGACGAGGGGGATGAATGAGCCAATTGTAAACTGGGGATTATTAGGTGACCGTGATGGTTTGATGGCCAGATTGGGAATTTAGCCAGGACACCGGGGTTAACACCCCTACTCTTACGATAAGTGCCATGGGATCTTTAATGACCTCAGAGAGTCAGGACACCCGTTTAACGTCCCATCCGAAAGACGGCACCCTACACAGGGCAGTGTCCCCAATCACTGCCTTGGGGCATTGGGATATTTTTTTAGACCAGAGGAATGAGTGCCTCCTACTGGCCCTCCAACACCACTTCTAGGGACTGACCAGGACCAACCCTGCTTAGCTTCAGAAGCAAGCCAGCAGTGGTATGCAGGGTGGTATGCTGCTGGCAATGAATGTTTAAGAGAGAGCGATGCTTAAGAGCGAGAGATACTTAAGAGAGAGAGATGCTTAAAAGAGAGAGATGCTTAAAAGGAGAGAGAGCGATGCTTAAAAGGAGAGAGAGCGATGCTTAAAAGGAGAGAGAGTGATGCTTAAAAGGAGAGAGATGCTTAAAAGGAGAGAGAGAGATGCTTAAAAGGAGAGAGATATTTAAAAGGAAAGAGAGAGATGCTTAAAAGGAGAGAGATGCTTAAAAGGAGAGAGATGCTTAAAAGGACTGAGAGAGATGCTTAAAAGGAGAGAGAGAGATGCTTAAAAGGAGAGAGATGCTTAAAAGGAGAGAGAGAGATGCTTAACAGGAGAGAGAGAGATGCTTAAAAGGAGAGAGATGCTTAAAAGGAGAGAGATGCTTAAAAGGAGAGAGAGAGGCTTAAAAGGAGAGAGATGCTTAAAATGAGAGAGATGCTTAAAAGGAGAGATGCTTAAAAGGAGAGATGCTTAAAAGGAGAGATGCTTAAAAGGAGAGATGCTTAAAAGGAGAGAGATGCTTAAAAGGAGAGAGAGAGAGATGCTTAAAAGGAGAGAGAGAGATGCTTAAAAGGAGAGAGATAAGGAGAGAGAGAGATGCTTAAAAGGAGAGAGATGCTTAAAAGGAGAGAGATAAGGAGAGAGAGAGAGATGAGGAGAGAGATATGCTTAAAAGGAGAGAGAGATATGCTTAAAAGGAGAGAGATGCTTAAAAGGAGAGAGATGCTTAAAAGGAGAGAGATGCTTAAAAGGAGAGAGATGCTTAAAAGGAGAGAGAGATGCTTAAAAGGAGAGAGAGATGCTTAAAAGGAGAGAGAGATGCTTAAAAGGAGAGAGAGATGCTTAAAAGGAGAGAGAGATGCTTAAAAGGAGAGAGAGATGCTTAAAAGGAGAGAGATGCTTAAAAGGAGAGATGCTTAAAAGGAGAGAGAGATGCTTAAAAGGAGAGAGATGCTTAAAAGGAGAGAGATGCTTAAAGGGAGAGAGATAAGGAGAGAGATGCTTAAAAGGAGAGAGAGATGCTTAAAAGGAGAGAGAGCTAAGGAGAGAGATGCTTAAAAGGAGAGAGATATGCTTAAAAGGAGAGAGATAAGGAGAGAGAGATGCTTAAAAGGAGAGAGATGCTTAAAAGGAGAGAGATAAGGAGAGAGATGCTTAAAAGGAGAGAGATATGCTTAAAAGGAGAGAGATAAGGAGAGAGATGCTTAAAAGGAGAGAGATGCTTAAAAGGAGAGAGATGCTTAAAAGGAGAGAGATATGCTTAAAAGGAGAGAGATGCTTAACAGGATAGAGATATGCTTAAAAGGAGAGAGATAAGGAGAGAGATGCTTAACAGGAGAGAGATGCTTAAAAGGAGAGAGATGCTTAACAGGAGAGAGATGCTTAAAAGGAGAGAGATGCTTAAAAGGAGAGAGATGCTTAAAAGGAGAGAGATATGCTTAAAAGGAGAGAGATAAGGAGAGAGATGCTTAACAGGAGAGAGACAGAGTTGTCAGTACTTAGTGCTGCACATGATGCCAAGTGAAACAAACAATGGTGTTCAGTAGTGGCTGTAATTGGTGGAATCAACGAGGGAACAGACCTTGTTTACAGGCCGAGAGGAAGAGAGAGGGAGTAATGTTTACTGTTCCATTTTGTTTTTCACTTTTGTATATTATCTACTTCACTTGCTTTGGCAATGTTAACACATGTTTCCCATGCCAATAAAGCCCTATAATTGAATTGAGAGAGGTGTGTGTGTGTGTGTGACCTCTAAGACAAAGTCCTGCTCTACTCAACTGCTGCTCTGTGTACTCCAGTCCAGTTAGTGACTGTCTTATAATGCGCTGTAGTGAAGTCTGTAGGAATATTATTCTAGTAGTAATAACTAGAGGTCGATCGATTATGATTTGTCAACGCCGATACTGATTATTGGAGGACCAAAAAAGCAGAGACCGATAAATCGGCCAATTATTTTATCTATTTGTAATAATGACGATTACAACAATACTGAATGAACACTTATTTTAACTTAATATAATACATCAGTACCATAGTAAACGTGCTATATTTGCCATGTAAAAAAGCTAACATTTGAGTTCCTTGCTCAGAACATGAGAACATATGAAAGCTGGTGGTTCCTTTTAACATGAGAGGCAAGGTAAGATGTTTTAGGTTGTAGTTTTTATAGTATTTATAGGACTATTTCCTCTATACCATTTGTATTTCATTAACCTTTGACTATTGGATGTTCTTATAGGCACTTTAGTATTGCCAGTGTAACAGTATAGCTTCCATCCCTCTCCTCGCCCCTACCTGGGCTTGAACCAGGAACACATCGACAACAGCCTCTCTCGAAGCAGCGTTACCCATCGCTCCACAAAAGCCGCGGCCCTTGCAGAGCACGGGGGAATAACTACTCCAAGTCTCAGAGCGAGTGACGTTTGAAACGCTGTTAGAGCGCACCCCGCTAACTAGCTAGCCATTTCACATCGGTTACACCAGCCATTAGACTGATAGGCTTGAAGTCATAAACAGCGCTGTGCTTGCGAAGAGCTGCTGGCAAAACGCAGGAAAGTGCTGTTTGAATGAATGATTACGAGCCTGCTACCATCGCTCAGTCAGACTGCTCTATCAAATCATACACTTAATTATAACATAATAACACACAGAAATACGAGGCTTAGGTCATTAATATGGTTGAATCCGGAAACTATCATTTCGAAAACAAAACGTTTATTATTTCAGTGAAATACGGAACCGTTCGGTATTTTATCTAACGGGCGGCATCCCTAAGTCTAAATATTCCTGTTACATTGCACAACCTTCAATGTTATGTCATAATTACGTAAAATTCTGGCAAATTAGTTTGCAATGAGCCAGGCTGCCCAAACTGTTGCATATTCACTGACTCTGTGTGCAATGAATGCAAGAGAAGTGACACAATGTCACCTGGTTAATATTGCCTGCTAACCTGGATTTCTTTTAGCTAAATATGCAGGTTTAAAAATATATACTTCTGTGTATTGATTTTAAGAAAGGCATTGGTGTTTATGGTAGGGGTACAGTCGTCCAATGATTGTGCTTTTTTCGCAAATGCGCTTTTGTTAAATCATCCCCCAGTGTTGCATCGATTATATGCAACGCAGGACACGCTAGATAAACTAGTAATATCATCAACCAATTTGTAAGTCGCTCTGGATAAGAGCGTCTGCTAAATGACTTAAATGTAAATGTAAATGTTATAACTAGTGATTATGATTGATTGTTTTTTATAAGATAAGTTTAATGCTAGCTAGCAACTTACCTTGGCTTCTTACTGCATTTGCGTAACATGCAGGCTCCTCGTGGGGTGCAATGACAGGCAGGTGGTTAACTGTAAGGTTGCAAGATTTAATCCCCCGAGCTGACAAGGTGAAAATCTGTCTTTCTGCCCCTGAACGAGGCAGTTAACCCACTGTTAACTTCCACTGTTATTACTAGAGGTCGACCGATCCATCGGAATGGCCGTCATTGAAAATAAGAATGTGTTCTTAACTGACTTGCCCAAAAATACCCTAATTAATCGGCCATTCCGATGAATCGGTCGACCTCTAGTAATAACAGTGGAAGTTGGGGAGAGGGTGTTCATGCTCTGCCCATCACACTTCTCCATTACAGCTTCTAATATAACTACAGTAGCTATGATGACATTACCAGTCAATAGTGTCAGCTCCTGATTCCTATTTACTGTTCTGTCTCTGTGTAAACCAGTCCAAGTCCTGATTCCTATTTACTGTTCTGTCTCTGTGTAAACCAGTCCAAGTCCTGATTCCTATTTACTGTTCTGTCTCTGTGTAAACCAGTCCAAGTCCTGATTCCTATTTACTGTTCTGTCTCTGTGTAAACCAGTCCAAGTCCTGATTCCTATTTACTGTTCTGTCTCTGTGTAAACCAGTCCAAGTCCTGATTCCTATTTACTGTTCTGTCTCTGTGTAAACCAGTCCAAGTCCTGATTCCTATTTACTGTTCTGTCTCTGTGTAAACCAGTCCAAGTCCTGATTCCTATTTACTGTTCTGTCTCTGTGTAAACCAGTCCAAGTCCTGATTCCTATTTACTGTTCTGTCTCTGTGTAAACCAGTCCAAGTCCTGATTCCTATTTACTGTTCTGTCTCTGTGTAAACCAGTCCAAGTCCTGATTCCTATTTACTGTTCTGTCTCTGTGTAAACCAGTCCAAGTCCTGATTCCTATTTACTGTTCTGCCACTGTGTAAAACTACAGTAGTGTGTGTAGGTGTCCAACACACTGAACTCAACCCAGAAGAACACACTCTCCCCACACAAAAGATCCTGACCTTGTCCCAACAGTTCGGTGT
>NC_060195.1:30507131-30514631 GCF_021184085.1 Oncorhynchus gorbuscha
AAAACCCCAAACAGCAAGCAATGCAGGTGTAGAAGCACGGCGGCTAGGAAAATCTCCCTTGAAAGGCCAGAACCTAAGAAGAAACTTAGAGAGGAACCAGGCTATGAGGGGTGGCCAGTCCTCGTCTGGCTGTGCCGGATGGGGATTATAACAGAACATGGCCAAGATGTTCAAATGTTCATAAATGACCAGCATGGTCAAATAATAGGCCTGGGACAGGTAGCACGTCCGGTGAACAGGTCAGGATTCCATAGCCGCAGGCAGAACAGTTGAAACTGGAGCGGCAGCACGGCCAGGTGGACTGGGGACAGTAAGGAGTCATCATGCCAGGTAGTCCTGAGGCATGGTCCTAGGGCTCAGGTCCTCCGAGAGAGAGAAAGAAAGAGAGCATACTTAAATTCACACAGGACACCGGATAAGACAGGAGAAGTACTCCAGATATAACAAACTGACCCTAGCCCCCCGACACACAAACTACTGCAGCATAAATACTGGAGGCTGAGACAGTGTGGCCCCATCCGATGATACCCCCCCGGACAGGGCCAAACACGAAGGTTCGATCATAGTTCGATCATTTTAACCTCCTCCAGTCCAATCAAACTTAGTTCGATCATTTTAACCTCCTCTAGTCCAATCAAACTTTATGTAAGGTGTCATTTCAAAGCATCTCCACACATCTTACAAATTACGATCTAGACAGGAAATATTCTCTGTCGTTTCCTGTAAGCCTTTCCATGCTGAAAGCTGAATGTATGAGTGTTTATGAATGTGTGTTTGAGTGTCTATGAATGAGTGTGTATGCTTATGTGTGTTGGTGGTGTGTATAGCTCTGTGTGTTGGTGGTGTGTATAGCTCTGTGTGTAGCTCTGTGATGATGGTGTGTATAGCCTGTGTGTTGGTGGTGGTGTGTAGCTCTGTGTGTTGGTGCTGTGTATAGCTTTGTGTGCTGGTGGTGGTGTGTGTAGCTATGTGCGCTGGTGGTGGTGTGTGTAGCTGTGTGTGGTGGAGGTGGGGTGTCTGTACTGGAGGTGGTGTGTGTGTCTCTGTGCTGGAGGTGGTGTGTGTGTTTCTGTGTGCTGGAGGTGGTGTGTGTGTCTCTGTGTGCTGAGGGTGGTGTGTGTGTGTCTCTGTGTACTGGAGGTGGTGTGTGTGTGTCTCTGTGTACTGGAGGTGGTGTGTGTGTGGCTCTGTGCTGGGGGTGGTGTGTGTAGCTCTGTGTGCTGGGGGTGGTGTGTGTAGCTCTGTGTGCTGGGGGTGTTGTGTGTCTCTGTGTGCTGGGGGTGGTGTGTGTAGCTCTGTGTGCTGGGGGTGGTGTGTGTCTCTGTGCTGGAGGTGGTGTGTGTGTGTCTCTGTGTGCTGGAGGTGTTGTGTGTGTCTCTGTGTGCTGGAGGTGTTGTGTGTGTCTCTGCTGGAGGTGGTGTGTGTGTCTCTGTGCTGGAGGTGGTGTGTGTAGCTCTGTGTGCTGGAGGTGGTGAATGTAGCTATGTGCTGGGGGTGGTGAATGTAGCTATGTGCTGGGGGTGGTGAGTGGCTCTGTGTGCTGGGGGTGGTGAGTGGCTCTGTGTGCTGGGGTGGTGAGTGGCTCTGTGTGCTGGGGTGGTGTGTGGCTCTGTGTGCTGGGGGTGGTGAGTGGCTCTGTGTGCTGGGGGTGGTGAGTGGCTCTGTGTGCTGGGGGTGGTGAGTGTAGCTCTGTGCTGGGGGTGGTGTGTGTAGCTCTGTGTGCTGGGGGTGGTAAGTGGCTCTGTGTGCTGGGGGTGGTGAGTGTAGCTCTGTGCTGGGGGTGGTGTGTGTAGCTCTGTGTGCTGGGGGTGGTGTGTGGCTCTGTGTGCTGGGGGGTGGTGAGTGTAGCTCTGTGTGCTGGGGGTGGCGTGTGTAGCTCTGTGTGCTGGGGGTGATGTGTGTCTCTGTGCTGGGGGTGGTGTGTGTAGCTCTGTGTGCTGGGGGTGGTGTGTGTAGCTCTGTGTGCTGGGGGTGATGTGTGTCTCTGTGCTGGGGGTGGTGTGTGTAGCTCTGTGTGCTGGGGGTGGTGTGTGTAGCTCTGTGTGCTGGGGGTGGTGAATGTAGCTCTGTGCTGGGGGTGGTGAGTGTAGCTCTGTGTGCTGGGGGTGGTGTGTGTGTCTCTGTGTTGCCAGGCTGTGCACTCCTTAATACTGTACCTCACAGCTTTGTGGCCAGTGCTAAAGAGCAACATGAGAAGTTGGACATGATGCATAAGAACATGGAGAAGCAGTACTCCGACCTGGGGAACTACTTTGTGTTCGACCCTCGCAAGATTTCTGTCGAAGAGTTCTTCGGTGACCTCAACAACTTCAAGAACATGTTCCAGGTGAGTTTGAGCATTGGCAACCTGAAGGCAGAAAACAGAACGTGCTCCCACCTCATTACACACAAGTTAATGATAAACACATGTTCTCCTCACCTGTTTGTCTAAATGACATTGACTGTTAGTGGGAAGGTACCGTCTACATGTATTCCTTATCAGTTAGTGCCATGTAGTACTAGGTAATACCAGGTAGTTCTGTTATTGTCTTTTAGTATCTGTTAGTGTCTGTTAGTATAAGTATCAGGTAGTTCCAGGTAAATAATTTTATCAGTTTGTTCCAGGTAAATCAGTTAGTATCAGTTAGTATTAGTATCAGGTAGTACCAGGTATATCATTTTATATCAGTTAGTATCAGGTAGTACCAGGTAGTTCATATAGTATTAGGTAGTATTCGTACCAGGTAAATCAAATGTTATTTGTCACATGCGCCGAATACAACAGGTGTAATAGACCTTACAGTGAAATGCTGAATACAACAGCTGTAGTAGACCTTACAGTGAAATGCTGAATACAACAGGTAGACCTTACACTGAAATGCTGAATACAACAGGTGTAATAGACCTTACAGTGAAATGCTGAATACAACAGGTGTAATAGACCTTACAGTGAAATGCTGAATACAACAGGTGTAGTAGACCTTACAGTGAAATGCTGAATACAACAGGTGTAATAGACCTTACAGTGAAATGCTGAGTAGTAGACCTTACAGTGAAATGCTGAATACAACAGGTGTAGTAGACCTTACAGTGAAATGCTGAATACAACAGGTGTAATAGACCTTACAGTGAAATGCTGAATACAACAGACCTTACAGTGAAATGCTGAATACAACAGGTGTAATAGACCTTACAGTGAAATGCTGAATACAACAGGTGTAGTAGACCTTACAGTGAAATGCTGAATGCAACAGGTGTAATAGACCTTACAGTGAAATGCTGAATACAACAGGTGTAGTAGACCTTACAGTGAAATGCTGAATACAACAGGTGTAGTAACAGGTAGTATCAGGTAGTGTTAGTACCAGGTAGTATCATGTAGTGTTAGTACCAGGTAGTATCAGGTAGTGTTAGTACCAGGTAGTGTTAGTACCAGGTAGTATCAGGTAGTGTTAGTACCAGGTAGTATCAGGTAGTGTTAGTACCAGGTAGTATCAGGTAGTGTTAGTACCAGGTAGTGTTAGTATCAGGTAGTATCAGGTAGTATTAGTATCAGGTAGTGGTTATTACCAGGTAGTATCAACTAGTGTTAGTACCAGGTAGTATCAGGTAGTATTAGTAACAGGTAGTATCAGGTAGTGTTAGTACCAGGTAGTATCAGGTAGTGTTAGTACCAGGTAGTATCAGGTAGTGTTAGTACCGGTAGTATCAGGTAGTGTTAGTACCGGGTAGTATCAGGTAGTGTTAGTATCAGGTAGTGTTAGTATCAGGTAGTATCAGGTAGTGTTAGTACCGGTAGTATCAGGTAGTGTTAGTACCGGTAGTATCAGGTAGTGTTAGTACCAGGTAGTATCAGGTAGTGTTAGTATCAGGTAGTATTAGTATCAGGTAGTGGTTATTACCAGGTAGTATCAGGTAGTGTTAGTACCAGGTAGTATCAGGTAGTGTTAGTAACAGGTAGTATCAGGTAGTGTTAGTACCAGGTAGTATCAGGTAGTATTAGTATCGGGTAGTATCAGGTAGTGTTAGTACCGGGTAGTATCAAATCAAATTCAAATCAAATCAAATTTATTTATATAGCCCTTAGTACATCAGCTGATATCTCAAAGTGCTGTACAGAAACCCAGCCTAAAACCCCAAACAGCAAACAATGCAGGTGTAAAAGCACGGTGGCTAGGAAAAACTCCTAGAAAGGCCAAAACCTAGGAAGAAACCTAGAGAGGAACCGGGCTATGTGGGGTGGCCAGTCCTCTTCTGGCTGTGCCGGGTAGAGATTATAACAGAAAATGACCAAGATGTTCAAATGTTCATAAATGACCAGCATGGTCAAATAATAAGGCAGAACAGTTGAAACTGGAGCAGCAGCACAGTCAGGTGGACTGGGGACAGCAAGGAGCCATCATGTCAGGTAGTCCTGGGGCACGGTCCTAGGGCTCAGGTCCTCCGAGAGAGAGAAAGAAAGAGAGAATTAGAGAGAGCATATGTGGGGTGGCCAGTCCTCTTCTGGCTGTGCCGGGTGGAGATTATAACAGAACGTGGCCAAGATGTTCAAATGTTCATAAATGACCAGCATGGTTGAATAATAGTAAGGCAGAACAGTTGAAACTGGAGCAGGAGCATGGCCAGGTGGACTGGGGACAGCAAGGAGTCCTCATGTCAGGTAGTCCTGGGACATGGTCCTAGGGCCCAGGCCAGTTGAAACTGGAGCAGCAGCATGGCCAGGTGGACTGGGGACAGCAAGGAGTCATCATGTCAGGTAGTCCTGGGGCATGGTTCTAGGGCTCAGGTCCTCCGAGAGAGAGAAAGAAGGAGAGAAGGAGAGAATTAGAGAACGCACACTTAGATTTACACAGGACACCGAATAGGACAGGAGAAGTACTCCAGATAAACAAACTGACCCTAGCCCCCCGACACATAAACTACTGCAGCATAAATACTGGAGGCTGAGACTAACACTACCTGATACTATCAGGTAGTGTTAGTACCGGTAGTATCAGGTAGTGTTAGTACCAGGTAGTATCAGGTAGTGTTAGTACCAGGTAGTATCAGGTAGTGTTAGTACCAGGTAGTATCAGGTAGTGTTAGTACCAGGTAGTATCAGGTAGTGTTAGTACCAGGTAGTATCAGGTAGTGTTAGTACCAGGTAGTATCAGGTAGTGTTAGTACCATATAGTATCAGGTAGTGTTAGTACCAGGTAGTATCAGGTAGTGTTAGTACCAGGTAGTATCAGGTAGTGTTAGTACCAGGTAATATCAGGTAGTGTTAGTACCAGGTAGTATCAGGTAGTGTTAGTACCAGGTAGTATCAGGTAGTGTTAGTACCAGGTAGTATCAGGTAGTGTTAGTACCAGGTAGTATCAGGTAGTGTTAGTACCAGGTAGTGTTAGTATCAGGTAGTATCAGGTAGTATTAGTATCAGGTAGTGGTTATTACCAGGTAGTATCAGGTAGTGTTAGTACCGGGTAGTATCAGGTAGTGTTAGTACCGGGTAGTATCAGGTAGTGTTAGTACCGGGTAGTATCAGGTTGTGTTAGTAACGGGTAGTATCAGGTTGTGTTAGTAACGGGTAGTATCAGGTAGTGTTAGTAACAGGTAGTATCAGGTAGTGTTAGTACCAGGTAGTATCAGGTAGTGTTAGTACCAGGTAGTATCAGGTAGTGTTAGTACCAGGTAGTATCAGGTAGTGTTAGTACCAGGTAGTATCAGGTAGTGTTATTACCAGGTAGTATCAGGTAGTGTTAGTATCAGGTAGTATCAGGTAGTATTAGTATCAGGTAGTGGTTATTACCAGGTAGTATCAGGTAGTGTTAGTACCAGGTAGTATCAGGTAGTGTTAGTAACAGGTAGTATCAGGTAGTGTTAGTACCAGGTAGTATCAGGTAGTATTAGTATCAGGTAGTATCAGGTAGTGTTAGTACCAGGTAGTATCAGGTAGTATTAGTAACAGGTAGTATCAGGTAGTGTTAGTACCAGGTAGTATCAGGTAGTGTTAGTACCAGGTAGTATCAGGTAGTGTTAGTACCGGGTAGTATCAGGTAGTGTTAGTATCAGGTAGTATCAGGTAGTGGTTATTACCAGGTAGTATCAGGTAGTGTTAGTACCAGGTAGTATCAGGTAGTATTAGTAACAGGTAGTATCAGGTAGTGTTAGTACCAGGTAGTATCAGGTAGTGTTAGTATCAGGTAGTGTTATTACCAGGTAGTATCAGGTAGTGTTAGTATCAGGTAGTATCAGGTAGTATTAGTATCAGGTAGTGGTTATTACCAGGTAGTATCAGGTAGTGTTAGTACCAGGTAGTATCAGGTAGTGTTAGTAACAGGTAGTATCAGGTAGTGTTAGTACCAGGTAGTATCAGGTAGTATTAGTATCAGGTAGTATCAGGTAGTGTTAGTATCAGGTAGTATCAGGTAGTGTTAGTACCAGGTAGTATCAGGTAGTGTTAGTACCAGGTAGTATCAGGTAGTGTTAATAACAGGTAGTATCAGGTAGTGTTAGTACCAGGTAGTATCAGGTAGTATTAGTATCAGGTAGTATCAGGTAGTGTTAGTACCAGGTAGGGACCACCCATAGTAGAATGTATGCACACATGACTGTAAGTCGCTTTGGATAAAAGCGTCTGCTAAATGGCATATATTACAATATATTAGTATCAGGTAGTATTAGTAACAGGTAGTATCAGGTAGTGTTAGTACCAGGTAGTATCAGGTAGTGTTAGTACCGGTAGTATCAGGTAGTGTTAGTAACGGTAGTATCAGGTAGTGTTAGTAACGGGTAGTATCAGGTAGTGTTAGTACCGGGTAGTATCAGGTAGTGTTAGTACCGGGTAGTATCAGGTAGTGTTAGTAAGAGGGTAGTATCAGGTAGTGTTAGTAACGGGTAGTATCAGGTAGTGTTAGTACCGGGTAGTATCGGGTAGTGTTCGTAACAGGTAGTGTCAGGTAGTGTTAGTACCAGGTAGTATCAGGTAGTATTAGTACCAGGGTCAGTGAGAAGTGGTATTATCCAGTAGTATCAGGTATTGTTATTACAAAGTGTATCAGTTAGTATTAGTATCAGGTAGTATTACCAGGTAGTGTTATTACCAGGTTATATCAGTTAGTATTAGTATCAGGTAGTATTACCAGGTAGTGTTATTACCAGGTTATATCAGTTAGTATTAGTATCAGGTCGTGTTATTTCCAGGTAGTATCAGGTAGTGTTATTACCAGGTAGTATCAGGTAGTGTTATTACCAGGTAGTATCAGGTAGTGTTATTACCAGGTAGTATAATTTAGTGTTATTACCAGGTAGTATCATTTAGTGTTATTACCAGGTATTATCATTTAGTGTTATTTCCAGGTAGTATCAGGTAGTGTTATTACCAGGTTATATCAGTTATTATTAGTATGAGGTAGTGTTATTACCAGGTAGTATCAGTTGGTATTAGTACCAGGTAGTGTTATTACAGATGCTGGTTATCTTGTTTTGCTGGCTGTTGTTTTGCTGTTTATCTTGGCAGAGGGCCAACTATTGTTTCTCAGT
>NC_060195.1:30519631-30629631 GCF_021184085.1 Oncorhynchus gorbuscha
AGGCTGTGTGAGAGGGAGACAGAGAGGGTGGGGTGTAAGAGAGATTGTAGAACAGCAGATGTCTCAGGAGGATTAGACAGTGTTGGTCCTCAGAGCGGGGGGGGGCATGGACCTGCAGAGGAGAAAGGGATCCACAGGAGACGATGATGAAAGGGGGGTAGGATGACGGAGTGAGGATGGAGATGCCCTCAAAGATCAGCTCTTGTTGCTGAAGGAGGGGCTGTTGTGTGTGTGGTAGAGTAATACCTGTGTGTTCTGCACATAATGATGCCAGGCTGGGGGAGGGGGGGTCTATTCTGTCATGCTTATCTCCTGCTGTCTCTAATGCTGTTACATTACTAACACAGCTTATCAACACAACATATGTCCTTAACTCCCGGACATGTGTGTCGGAGCAGGGTAGAGTGTTCCATAGTGACCTTGACCACAGTCCACCACTCAATACCCACTCTCATATTGATTGTTTTAATGGCTGTGTTAATTAAATAAACGTCTGTTTATGAACTATCAGCAAGCACTTCAAATTGATTTAATGCAAAACAGTTGTAGAAACCTTTAAGAAATGCTAGGACATGGTCAGTAGTGTCCCCTGTTTAATCTGGCTTATTCATTAAACAGTCATTCCCAACGCCTGTATGGCTCCGTATCATGATGCTGGACAGTCCATTAGCCCTCTACTGTCTCTGTCTAGATGCTGTCATTATAGCAGCCTGGTCAGTAAGCTTTATAAAACAGGTCCCAGTTTAACACCCACCCAGAGGCAGTTTCCTCCAGAGCGTGAGTGTATTTTTCCTGGATGTGTTTAGGTTTAAAACAGGCATGTGATTTGTGGAAGTGGGTAGTGGATGGGTGCCAGACGTAGACGTGGAAGTGGGTAGTGGATGGGTAGACGTGGAAGTGGGTAGTGGATGGGTGCCAGACGTAGACGTGGAAGTGGGTAGTGGATGGGTAGACGTGGAAGTGGGTAGTGGATGGGTGCCAGACGTAGAGTGGATGGGTAGACGTGGAAGTGGGTAGTGGATGGGTGGAAGTGGGTAGTGGATGGGTGTGTAGTGAGCTGTGGAAGTGGGTAGTGGATGGGTGCCAGACGTAGTCTCCTTTGGGTAGAAATAAAACATGACTGCATGACTGTTTTCTGCCTGTGCAGTTGTCTGCCGCGGCCACTTGGGTGTGTATGTGAGCTGTGTTGTGGGACTGCACTCTCTCTCGTGCGTGCGTGCGTGCGTGCGTGCGTGAGACTTTCTCAGAAGTGACAAGCGAGACCAGGGGCCATCTGCCGCTAGGTTTACAGTGCAATTAAACTAGTGTGTTTGGGGGAGGGCGACAGGATGAGGGGGAGGGGAAGAACTAAACCTTTAACCCCAGCCAGTTCCCAGTGATAATAATGAGAACCATCTGCCTGAGTACCACAGAATTCTCCCCACACACACATTCCTGGTGAACATCGCAGTTTATTGAGCCTCAGTGTAATAGACGTGTAGACGGTGTGTGTACTACTAGATATATGTAGCCTGCAGCCTAGGCAGTATCTAAACTGGGTCAGCGCCCAACTAGGTTAATGTATCTAATGGGCCACCGGGTCCATGTGACTAGTGATGTCGCTAAGTCTCTGTGTGTGTGTGTGTGTGTGTGTGTGTGTGTGTGTGTGTGTGTGTGTGTGTGTGTGTGTGTGTGTGTGTGTGTGTGTGTGTGTGTGTGTGTGTGTGTGTGTGTGTGTGTGTGTGTGTGTGTGTGAGAGAGACAACTCAGGGGGCGTGCTGTGTCCACTGATCTGTCTATTAAGAGAGAGAGAGACTAAATGTGGATGTGTGTTTTGTGTTGACTCTGTTGTTATAACCATAGAATACTAGAATGACCAGGAACCGTCTTCTAATGGGATAAAGGTCAGGGAGTTGGTCAACCCGGGGGGTTCGCCAGTGCTGTGATATGATATTGAATTGGAAGGAAGAATGTATGTTTGTTAGCTAGCCAGACCGTTTTAGAGGGTTTTTTTTTAATTAAATGCCAAAATGGCAACATTCGATTGAAACAATGGAGTTTAATCGCAACTGTACACTGGCTGAAATCAGTTGATGATAGGACTTCAGTTGTAAATGTAGCAAGTCCTTATATTGTATCATATAATAGCACACAAATATAGACTTCTGTAGTCTGTTTACACATTTTTAGACTATTTATACAGAATAAAAACCTTTTAAACTATTAAACTATAAAATATTTTAGGTTGACAATTCTATTACACCATTTCTGATACATGACACGCCTTTCATTTTCCCGCATAAGTCAAATCAGGATTAATCCTCTAGTGCCATTCATTCCAATTAGACTGGTTTGGATTCCTCCCTGACCAATGTGGCTGCATGTTCACCCCATTCTGGAACGTTGAGGGTTTATGACATAGCCCCTCCAGTAATTGAATAGGATGTCTCTGGTTTATATAAGGTTGTGTATGTAATATTGATTGTGTATCTGTATGTGTGTCCAGAGGGTGATGAGACTGGTATCATGGACGACCTGATGGAGGCGCTGCAGTCTGGGGCTGCCTTCAGGAGGAAGAGAGGACCACGACAAGCTGGTAACAACACACTGTTGCTCTCTCGGTCTCTGTGTCTCTCTGTCTCACTTACACACACTTGGGCGGATACACTCTTTCAGTCCCTGCTTGCTCTCCTGTGTGTCTGCCATCTGTTGTGGGCTGGGGTCCTTCTGACTCAGTTGGGCTTATATCATGTCGCCCCATCAGAACCCCAAATATGAGCTTGTTTCAACTGGACCACCCGTCAGAACCCCAAATATGACTTATATCAACTGTGGATAAAAGCGTCAGAAATGGCAAATATGATTTTATATCAACTGTTGTAGGGCTGGTCAGAACCCCAAATATGACTTTATATCAATTGAACCAGCCAGGGCAGGGCCCCAAATATGACTTTATATCAACTATACTGTAAAATCAGAACCCCAAATATGACTTTATATCAACTGTGTTAACCCCATCAGAACCCCAAATATGATTTTATATCAACCTGGGGCTAGCACCCATCAGAACCCCAAATATGATTTTAAATCATCTGTATTGATTTCCATCAGAACCCCAAATATGATTTTATATCAACTGTCGACCCCATCAGAACCCCAAATATGATTTTATATCAACTGTCTGTTTCACTGGCCAGAACCCCAAATTGATTTTATATCAACTGTCGTGCTAGTGCAGAACCCCAAATATGACTTTATATCAACTGTCGAATCCTTATCAGAACCCCAAAATGATTTATAAACCTAGTGATCATCAGAACCCCAAATATGATTTTATAAATTTCCCATCAGAACCCCAAATATGATTTTATATCAACTGTCGTACCCCATCAGAACCCCAAATATGATTTTATATCAACTGTCGTACCCCATCAGAACCCCAAATATGATTTTATATCAACTGTCGTACCCCGTCAGAACCCCAAATATGACTTTATATCAACTGTCGTACCCCATCAGAACCCCAAATATGATTTTATATCAACTGTCGTACCCCATCAGAACCCCAAATATGATTTTATATCAACTGTCGTACCCCATCAGAACCCCAAATATGATTTTATATCAACTGTCGTACCCCATCAGAACCCCAAATATGATTTTATATCAACTGTCGTACCCCATCAGAACCCCAAATATGATTTTATATCAACTGTCGTACCCCATCAGAACCCCAAATATGATTTTATATCAACTGTCGTACCCCGTCAGAACCCCAAATATGACTTTATATCAACTGTCGTACCCCATCAGAACCCCAAATATGATTTTATATCAACTGTCGTACCCCATCAGAACCCCAAATATGAGCTTGTTTCAACTGTCATACCCCATCAGAACCCTAAATATGAGCTTATATCAACTGTCGTACCCCGTCAGAACCCCAAATATGAGCTTGTTTCAACTGTCATACCCCGTCAGAACCCCAAATATGAGCTTATATCAACTGTCATACCCCGTCAGAACCCCAAATATGAGCTTATATCAACTGTCATACCCCGTCAGAACCCCAAATATGAGCTTGTTTTACTCCAATGTTTGTAAACAATGTAAATGTACACACATTGTATAACCTCAAAGCATGGTTACAACTATCATCTTGATATCATGGATGGTCATTCCTTGCATCCATAGCTCTATGAATTTGAGAGTGGTTACATTTCTCCAGGCCCATTCCTCAGCTTTTTACCGAAACACTGGCGGGTTTACTTCATGAGGATCCTCATTAGCTGCTGCACATGCAGCCGCTACTCTTCATGGGGTCCACATAAAACGTACAAATGCATGACAAAGTACCAAACACTTAGAGAACAACATAAGATATTACATTCTAAATAAAAACTAGAACTAAAATAAGAGTTATATATAGGAAAACACCAGGAGGCAACTAAAATACTATTTACACACTATTATGTTCATATTCTTATATACAGTTAAAGTAGATCTTTAGAGAGAGGAGAGGCGCAGTGATACAATATTTTTTTTAAAGTTAAACTTGCTTGTTGCAATAGCAACCTCTTGTGGTAGAGCATTCCATGATGACATGGCTCTATACACAACTGAGCAACGTGTTAAATCAGTTTTTTGGGGTACAGTGATAGGGTATGCCCTAGTGGGTGTCTGGTGGGGTATGACCAGTGTGTTTGGTCAAATCAAATCAAATGTTATTTGTCACATACATATGGTTAGCAGATGTTAATGCGAGTGTAGCGAAATGCTTGTGCTTCAAGTTCCGACAATGCAGTGATAACCAACAAGTAATCTAACTAACAATTCCAAAACTACTGTCTTATACACAGTGTAAGGGGATAAAGAATATGTACATAAGGATATATAAATGAGTGATGGTACAGGGCAGCATACAGTAGATGGTATCGAGTACAGTATATACATATGAGATGAGTATGTAGACAAAGTAAACAAAGTGACATAGTTAAAGTGGCTAGTGATACATGT
The DNA here is from genome assembly GCF_021184085.1 of Oncorhynchus gorbuscha. Taxonomy (NCBI): domain Eukaryota; kingdom Metazoa; phylum Chordata; class Actinopteri; order Salmoniformes; family Salmonidae; genus Oncorhynchus; species Oncorhynchus gorbuscha. Next base: position 30,524,627 of record NC_060195.1, read on the forward strand.
ATTACATAAGGATGCAGTCGATGATGTAGAGTACAGTATATACATATGCATATGAGATGAATAATGTAGGGTAAGTAGCATTATATAAGGTAGCATTGTTTAAAGTGGTTAGTGATATATTTACATCATTTCCCATCAATTCCCATTATTAAAGTGGCTGGAGTTGGGTCAGTGTCAATGTCAGTGTGTTGGCAGCAGCCACTCAATGTTAGTGGTGGCTGTTTAACAGTCTGATGGCCTTGAGATAGAAGCTGTTTTTCAGTTTCTCGGTCCCAGCTTTGATGCACCTGTACTGACCTCGCCTTCTGGATGATAGCGGGGTGAACAGGCAGTGGCTCGGGTGGTTGATGTCCTTGATGATCTTTATGGCCTTCCTGTAACATCGGGTGGTGTAGGTGTCCTGGAGGGCAGGTAGTTTGCCCCCGCTGCTGCGCCTTCTTCACGACGCTGTCTGTGTGAGTGGACCAATTCAGTTTGTCTGTGATGTGTATGCCGAGGAACTTAAAACTTGCTACCCTCTCCACTACTGTTCCATCAATGTGGATAGGGGGGGTGTTCCCTCTGCTGTTTCCTGAAGTCCACAATCATCTCCTTAGTTTTGTTGACGTTGAGTGTGAGGTTATTTTCCTGACACCACACTCCGAGGGCCCTCACCTCCTCCCTGTAGGCCGTCTCGTCGTTGTTGGTAATCAAGCCTACCACTGTTGTGTCGTCCGCAAACTTGATGATTGAGTTGGAGGCGTGCGTGGCCACGCAGTCGTGGGTGAACAGGGAGTACAGGAGAGGGCTCAGAACGCACCCTTGTGGGGCCCCCCGTGTTGAGGATCAGCGGGGAGGAGATGTTGTTGCCTACCCTCACCACGTGGGGGCGGCCCGTCAGGAAGTCCAGTACCCAGTTGCACAGGGCGGGGTCGAGACCCAGGGTCTCGAGCTTGATGACGAGCTTGGAGGGTACTATGGTGTTGAATGCCGAGCTGTAGTCGATGAACAGCATTCTCACATAGGTATTCCTCTTGTCCAGATGGGTTAGGGCAGTGTGCAGTGTGGTTGAGATTGCATCGTCTGTGGACCTATTTGGGCGGTAAGCAAATTGGAGTGGGTCTAGGGTGTCAGGTAGGGTGGAGGTGATATGGTCCTTGACTGGTCTCGCAAAGCACTTCATGATGACGGAAGTGAGTGCTACGGGGCGGTAGTCGTTTAGCTCAGTTACCTTAGCTTTCTTGGGAACAGGAACAATGGTGGCCCTCTTGAAGCATGTGGGAACAGCAGACTGGTATAGGGATTGATTGAATATGTCCGTAAACACACCGGCCAGCTGGTCTGCGCATGCTCTGAGGGCGCGGCTGGGGATGCCGTCTGGGCCTGCAGCCTTGCGAGGGTTAACACGTTTAAATGTCTTACTCACCTCGGCTGCAGTGCAGGAGAGACCACATGTTTTTGTTGCAGGCCTTGTCAGTGTCACTGTATTGTCCTCAAAGCAGGCAAAAAAGTTATTTAGTCTGCCTGGGAACAAGACATCCTGGTCCGTGACTGGGCTGGGTTTCTTCTTGTAGTCCGTGATTGACTGTAGACCCTGCCACATGCCTCTTGTGTCTGAGCCGTTGAATTGAGATTCTACTTTGTCTCTGTACTGACGCTTAGCTTGTTTGATAGCCTTGCGGAGGGAATAGCTGCACTGTTTGTATTCGGTCATGTTACCTGACACCTTGCCCTGATTAAAAGCAGTGGTTCGCGCTTTCAGTTTCACGCGAATGCTGCCATCAATCCACGGTTTCTGGTTAGGGAATGTTTTTATTGTTGCTATGGGAACGACATCTTCAACGCACGTTCTAATGAACTCGCACACCGAATCAGCGTATTCGTCAATATTGTTATCTGACGCAATACGAAACATCTCCCAGTCCACGTGATGGAAGCAGTCTTGGAGTGTGGAGTCAGCTTGGTCGGACCAGCGTTGGACAGACCTCAGTGTGGGAGCCTCTTGTTTAAGTTTCTGTCTGTAGGCAGGGATCAACCAAATGGAGTCGTGGTCAGCTTTTCCGAAAGGGGGCGGGGCAGGGCCTTATATGCGTCGCGGAATTTAGAGTAACAATGATCAAAGGTTTTACCACCCCTGGTTGCGCAATCGATATGCTGATAAAATTTAGGGGTCTTGTTTTCAAATTAGCTTTGTGAAAATCCCCAGCTACAATGAATGCAGCCTCCGGATAAATGGTTTCCAGTTTGCAAAGAGTTAAATAAAGTTCGTTCAGAGCCATCTGTGTCTGCTTGGGGGGGGGGGTATATACGGCTGTGATTATAATCGAAGAGAATTCTCTTGGTAGATAATGCGGTCTACATTTGATTGTGAGGAATTCTAAATCAGGTGAACAGAAGGATTTGAGTTCCTGTATGTTTCTTTCATCACACCATGTCTCGTTAGTCATGAGGCATACGCCCCCCTGGTGGGGTATGTACAGTGTGTCTGGTGGGGTATGTTTGGTGGGGTATGTACTGTGTGTCTGGTGGGGTATGTACTGTGTGTCTGGTGGGGTATGTACTGTGTGTCTGGTGGGGTATGTACTGTGTGTCTGGTGGGGTATGTACTGTGTGTCTGGTGGGGTATGTACTGTGTGTCTGGTGGGGTATGTACTGTGTGTCTGGTGGGGTATGTACTGTGTGTCTGGTGGGGTATGTACTGTGTGTCTGGTGGGGTATGTACTGTGTGTCTGGTGGGGTATGGTACTGTGTGTCTGGTGGGGTATGGTACGGTGTGTCTGGTGGGGTATGGTACGGTGTGTCTGGTGGGGTATGGGTACGGTGTGTCTGGTGGGGTATGGTACTGTGTGTCTGGTGGGGTTTGTCTGTGTGTCTGGCGGGGTATGTAGTCTGGTGGGGTTTGTACTGTATGTCTGGTGGGGTGTGTACTGTGTGGGGGGTTGTACTGTGTGTCTGGTGGGGTCTTGTACTGTGTGTCTGGCGGGGTTTACTGTACTGTGTCTGTCTGTGTTTGGTGGGGTATGTACTGTGTGTGTCTGGTGGGGTATGTACTGTGTGTCTGGGGTCTGGTCGGGGGGTATGTACTGTGTGTCTGGCGGGGTATGTACTGTGTGTCTGGCGGGGTATGTACTGTGTGTCTGGCTGGGGTATATACTGTGTCTGGTGGGGTATGTACTGTGTGTCGTGTGTCTTGTGGGGTATGTACTGTATGTGGGTGTCTGGTGGGGTATGGGGCTGGTGGGGTAATGTGTGTCTGGTGGGGTATATACTGTGTGTCTGTCTGGTGGGGGGGTATGTACTGTGTGTCTGGCGGGGTTTACTGGTGTCTGGCGGGGTATGTACTGTGTGTCTGATGGGGTCTGGCGGGTATGTACTGTGTGTCTGGTGGTCTGGTATGTACTGTGTCTGGTGGGGTATGTACTGTATGTGGGGTATGTACTGTGGGGTGTCTGGTGGGGTATGTACTGTGTTTGGTGTCTGGTGAAGTATGTGTGTCTGTGTGTACTGTGTGTCTGGTGGGTTATGTACTGTGTCTGGTGGGGTATGTACGTTGTGTCTGGTGTATGTACGGTGTGTCTGGTGAGGTATGTACTGTGTGTCTGATGGTGTATGTACGGTGTGTCTGGTGGGGTGTGTCTGGTGGTGTATGGGGGGAGTGAGTATTGAGTCAGCCACCAATTGTGCAAGTTCTCCCACTTAAAAAGATGAGAGAGGCCTGTAATTTTCATCAAAGGTACACTTCAACTATGACAGACAAAATGAGGAAAAAATCCAGAAAATCACATTGTAGGAGCAAGAGCAAGAAGAAGAGAATAGAGGGAGTGAGATGTTTATTAACATGTAACAGAGCAGAGCAGAGAAAGGAGATAAGAGAGGGATGTTTATTAACATGTAACAGAGCAGGAAGGAGAGAATGTTTATTAACATGAACAGAGGGATGTTTTATTAACATGTAACAGAGCAGGAAGGAGAGAAGAGAGGGATGTAAAAAGAACAGAGCAGGAAGGAGAGAAGAGAGGGATGTTTATTAACATGTAACAGAGCAGGAAAGGAGAGAAGAGAGGGATGTTTATTAACATGTAACAGAGCAGGAAGGAGAGAAGAGAGAGGAGAGTGATGTTTATTAACATGTAACAGAGCAGGAAGAAGAGAAGAGGACATCCAGATGTTTTATTAACATGTAACAGAAGGAGGAAGGAGAGATTAACAGAGAGGGATGTTTATTAACATGTAACAGAGCATGTAACAGAGCAGGGAGAGAAGAGAGGGATGTTTATTAACATGTAACAGAGCAGGAAGGAGAGAAGAGAGGGATGTTTATTAACATGTAACAGAGCAGGAAGGAGAGAAGAGAGGGATGTTTATTAACATGTAACAGAGCAGGAAGGAGAGAAGAGAGGGATGTTTATTAACATGTAACAGAGCAGGAAGGAGAGAAGAGAGGGATGTTTATTAACATGTAACAGAGCAGGAAGGAGAGAAGAGTGATGTTTATTAACATGTAACAGAGCAGGAAGGAGAGAAGAGGAGAGAGTGATGTTTATTAACATGTAACAGAGCAGGAAGGAGAGAAGAGTGATGTTTATTAACATGTAACAGAGCAGGAAGGAGAGAAGAGAGGGATGTTTATTAACATGTAAAGGAGAGAGAGGAGATTAACATGCAGGAAGTTTATTAACATGTAACAGAGCAGGAAGGAGAGAGAGAGATTAACATGTTTATTAACATGTAACAGAGCAGGAAGGAGAGAAGAGAGGGATGTTTATTAACATGTAACAGAGCAGGAAGGAGAGAAGAGAGGGATGTTTATTACCATGTAACAGAGCAGGACGGAGAGGGAGAGTGATGTTTATTAACATGTAACAGAGCAGGAAGGAGAGAGAGAGTTTATTAACATGATGTTTATTAACATGTAACAGAGCAGGAAGGAGAGAAGATTAACATGTAACAGAGCAGGAAGGAGAGAAGAGAGGATGTTTATTAACATGTAACAGAGCAGGAAGGAGATGTTTATTAACATGTAACAGAGCAGGAAGGAGAGAAGAGAGGATGTTTATTAACATGTAACAGAGCAGGAAGGAGAGAATGTTTATTAACAGAGGGATGTTTATTAACATGTAACAGAGCAGGAAGGAGAGAAGAGAGGATGTTTATTAACATGTAACAGAGCAGGAAGGAGAGAGATGTTTATTAACATGTAACAGAGCAGGAAGGAGAGAAGAGAGGGATGTTTATTAACATGTAACAGAGCAGGAAGGAGAGAAGAGAGGATTAACATGTAACAGAGCAGGAAGGAGAGAAGAGAGGGATTTTATTAACATGTAACAGAGCAGGAAGGAGAGAAGAGAGGGATGTTTATTAACATGTAACAGAGCAGGAAGGAGAGAAGAGAGGGATGTTTATTAACATGTAACAGAGCAGGAAGGAGAGAAGAGTGATGTTTATTAACATGTAACAGAGCAGGAAGGAGAGAAGAGAGGGATGTTTATTAACATGTAACAGGAAGGAGAGAAGAGAGGGATGTTTATTAACATGTAACAGAGCAGGAAGGAGAGAAGAGTAGAGGATGTTTATTAACATGTAACAGAGCAGGAAGGAGAGAAGAGAGGGATGTTTATTAACATGTAACAGAGCAGGAAGGAGAGAAGAGAGGATGTTTATTAACATGTAACAGAGCAGGAAGGAGAGAAGAGATGTTTATTAACATGATGTTTATTAACATGTAACAGAGCAGGAAGGAGAGAAGAGTGATGAGAGGGATGTTTATTAACATGTGCAACAGAAGCAGGAAGGAGTTTAGAGCAGGAAGAGAGAAGATGTTTTATTAACATGTAACAGAGCAGGAAGGAGAGAAGAGAGGGATGTTTATTAACATGTAACAGAGCAGGAAGGAAGGAGAGAAGAGAACAGGGATGTTTATTAACATGTAACAGAGCAGGAAGGAGAGAAGAGAGGGATGTTTATTAACATGTAACAGAGCAGGAAGGAGAGAAGAGAGGGATGTTTATTATATTTAAACATGTAACAGAGCAGGACATTAACATGAACAGAGCAGGAAGGAGAGAAGAGAGTGATGTTTATTAACATGTAACAGAGCAGGAAGGAGAGAAGAGAGGATTTTATTAACATGTAACAGAAAGGAGAGAAGAGAGGATGTTTATTAACATGTAACAGAGCAGGAAGGAGAGAAGAGAGGATGTTTATTAACATGTAACAGAGCAGGAAGGAGAGAAGCTGAGTGATGTTTATTCCAACATGTTTATTAACATGTAACAGAGCAGGAAGAGAGCCTTAACATGTAACAGAGCAGGAAGGAGAGAAGAGAGGGATGTTTATTAACATGTAACAGAGCAGGAAGGAGCTCCAGCCAGAGCAGGAAGGAGAGAGTGGTGTTTATTAACATGGAGCAGGAAGGAGAGAAGAGTGATTTTATTACATGTAACAGAGCAGGAAGGAGAGAAGAGAGCTTTATTAACATGCAGAGCAGGTGGAGAGACCTTCCAGTGATGTTTATTAACATGTAACAGAGCAGGAACAGAGAGGAAGGAGAGAAGAGGGATGTTTATTAACATGTAACAGAGCAGGAAGGAGAGAAGAGAGGATGTTTATTAACATGTAACAGAGCAGGAAGGAGAGAAGAGAGGGTGTTTATTAACATGTAACAGAGCAGGAAGGAGAGAAGAGAGGATGTTTATTAACATGTAACAGAGCAGGAAGGAGAGAAGATTTATTATGTTTATTAACATGTAACAGAGCAGGAAGGAGAGAAGAGAGTGATGTTTATTAACATGTAACAGAGCAGGAAGGAGAGAAGAGCCCTTCCATATGTTTATTAACATGTAACAGAGCAGGAAGGAGAGAGAGGTGAGTGATGTTTATTAACATGTAACAGAGCAGGAAGGAGAGAAGGAGGGATGTTTATTAACATGTAACAGAGCAGGAAGGAGAGAAGAGGACCTTTATTAACATGTAACAGAGCAGGAAGGAGAGAAGAGAGGGATGTTTATTAACATGTAACAGAGCTGTTTATTAACATGTAACAGAGCTGAGGAGGAAGAGGGATGTTTATTAACATGTAACAGAGCAGGAAGGAGAGAAGAGAGGGATGTTTATTAACATGTAATTAACAGAGCAGGAAGGAGCTGGGGTGAGGATGTTTATTAACATGTAACAGAGCAGGAAGGAGAGAGAGGGATGTTTATTAACATGTAACAGAGCAGGAAGGAGAGAAGAGAGGGATGTTTATTAACATGAGCTCCAACAGAGCAGGAAGGAGAGAAGAGTGATGTTTATTAACATGTAACAGAGCAGGAAGGAGAGAAGTGGTGATTGAGAGTGATGTTTATTAACATGTAACAGAGCAGGAAGAAGAGAAGAGGTGATGATGTTTATTAACATGTAACAGAGCAGGAAGGAGAGAGTGGTGTTTAGAGAGGGATGTGTTATTAACATGTAACAGAGCAGGAAGGAGAGAAGAGAGGGATGTTTATTAACATGTAACAGAGCAGGAAGGAGAGAAGAGAGGGATGTTTATTAACATGTAACAGAGCAGGAAGGAGAGGGAGAGTGATGTTTATTAACATGTAACAGAGCAGGAAGGAGAGAAGAGGGATGTTTATTAACATGTAACAGAGCAGGACCAGAGAAGAGTTTAGGAGAGGAAGATGTTTATTAACATGTAACAGAGCAGGAAGGAGAGAAGAGAAGGATGTTTATTAACATGTTGATTTTATTAACATGTAACAGAGCAGGAAGGAGAGAAGAGAGGGATGTTTATTAACATGTAACAGAGCAGGAAGGAGAGGGAGAGGGATGTTTATTACCATGTAACAGAGCAGGAAGGAGAGAAGAGGAGTGTTGTTTATTAACATGTAACAGAGCAGGAAGGAAAAGGAGGGATGTTTATTAACATGTAACAGAGCAGGAAGGAGAGAAGAGAGGGATGTTTATTACCATGTAACAGAGCAGGAAGGAGAGAAGAGAGGGATGTTTATTACCATGTAACAGAGCAGGAAGGAGAGAAGAGAAGGAGTGTTGTTTATTAACATGTAACAGAGCAGGAAGGAGAGAAGAGAGGGATGTTTATTAACATGTAACAGAGCAGGACGGAGAGAAGAGAGGGATGTTTATTACCATGTAACAGAGCAGGAAGGAGAGAAGAGAGGGATGTTTATTAACATGTAACAGAGCAGGAAGGAGAGAAGAGAGGGATGTTTATTAACATGTAACAGAGCAGGAAGGAGAGAAGAGAGGGATGTTTATTAACATGTAACAGAGCAGGAAGGAGAGAAGAGAGGGATGTTTATTAACATGTAACAGAGCAGGAAGGAGAGAAGAGAGGGATGTTTATTAACATGGAACAGAGCAGGAAGGAGAGAAGAGAGGGATGTTTATTAACATGTAACAGAGCAGGAAGGAGAGAAGAGAGGGATGTTTATTAACCTGTAACAGAGCAGGAAGGAGAGAAGAGAGGGATGTTTATTAACATGTAATGACTCAGAGGTCGTCTTATAGTGGGCTGGACAAGAAGGAGAGGGAGACACATCCGGTTTCTAATACAGACATTTAAGATGGCTGACATTCTGACAAGCAACCCCCCCCCATACTTTATATTTGACTGTGTTATTATTATGGAGGCGGTTTCTCTCTCATATCCCTCTGTTCTTCCATACTGTTAGATTCCACACACACAGAGCTCCAGCCTCATGCTGAGTGGTGTCAGGACCTTCCATACTGTTAGATTCCACACACACAGAGCTCCAGCCTCATGCTGAGTGGTGTCAGGACCTTCCATACTGTTAGATTCCACACACACAGAGCTCCAGCCTCATGCTGAGTGGTGTCAGGACCTTCCATACTGTTAGATTCCACACACACAGAGCTCCAGCCTCATGCTGAGTGGTGTCAGGACCTTCCATACTGTTAGATTCCACACACACAGAGCTCCAGCCTCATGCTGAGTGGTGTCAGGACCTTCCATACTGTTAGATTCCACACACACAGAGCTCCAGCCTCATGCTGAGTGGTGTCAGGACCTTCCATACTGTTAGATTCCACACACACAGAGCTCCAGCCTCATGCTGAGTGGTGTCAGGACCTTCCATACTGTTAGATTCCACACACACAGAGCTCCAGCCTCATGCTGAGTGGTGTCAGAACTGTCTGTTTCCAACGAGAGCTACGATGCTGAGAGGAGACAGACTGGGGAGACTGACCTCTAACCCCTGACCTGTGACTCAGCAGCTCTGTCTGCCTGGTTGTCTCTAGGGGAGAGGGGCAGCAGCTGCCCTCACTCTGTCTACACTGCTCTTTTTAAGCAAGGCCAACACACACACACTGCATACCAACACACACACTGCATACCAACACACACACTGCATACCAACACACACACTGCATACCAACACACACACTGCATACCAACACACACACTGCATACCAACACACACACACACTGCATACCAACACACACACACACTGCATACCAACACACACACTGCATACCAACACACACACTGCATACCAACACACACACACACACTGCATACCAACACACACACTGCATACCAACACACACAATGCATACCAGCAGACATATGCTCAAATACCAATACTGATACAAATATATACACACACATACACCCACACTTCAACACATAGTAACACACTTTATATAGTCTCACACAGTCTAAGATTAGGCACTCATTCTGAATGGTTAAGATTAGGCACTGGTTCTGAATGGTTAAGATTAGACACTCATTCTGAATGGTTAAGATTAGACACTCATTCTGAATGGTTAAGATTAGGCACTCATTCTGAATGGTTAAGATTAGGCACTCATTCTGAATGGTTAAGATTAGGCACTCATTCTGAATGGTTAAGATTAGACACTCGTTCTGAATGGTTAACATTAGGCACTCATTCTGAATGGTTAAGATTAGACACTCATTCTGAATGGTTAAGATTAGGCACTCATTCTGAATGGTTAAGATTAGGCACTCATTCTGAATGGTTAAGATTAGGCACTCATTCTGAATGGTTAAGATTAGGCACTCATTCTGAATGGTTAAGATTAGGCACTCATTCTGAATGGTTAAGATTAGGCACTCATTCTGAATGGTTAAGATTAGGCACTCATTCTGAATGGTTAAGATTAGGCACTCATTCTGGATGGTTAAGATTAGGCACTCATTCTGAATGGTTAAGATTAGGCACTGGTTCTGAATGGTTAAGATTAGACACTCATTCTGGATGGTTAAGATTAGGCACTGGTTCTGAATGGTTAAGATTAGGCACTCATTCTGAATGGTTAAGATTAGGCACTGGTTCTGGATGGTTAAGATTAGACACTCATTCTGGATGGTTAAGATTAGGCACTCATTCTGAATGGTTAAGATTAGGCACTCATTCTGAATGGTTAAGATTAGGCACTGGTTCTGAATGGTTAAGATTAGACACTCATTCTGGATGGTTAAGATTAGGCACTCATTCTGAATGGTTAAGATTAGGCACTCATTCTGAATGGTTAAGATTAGGCACTCATTCTGAATGGTTAACATTAGGCACTCATTCTGAATGGTTAAGATTAGGCACTCATTCTGATGGTTAACATAAGGGTTACGGTTTAGGATAGTGGTAAAATAAAAAATGACCTCCACTACTGAGATTGAACACACAACCTTCTGACCCAGAGTCAGGGATTACCTGTCCACAAAGCCCTAGCAAACCCAAGCCTGCTGATGGTAATATCACGCACTGTTGCCCCTAGTGGCTGGTGTTGACGCCATTTCTCAACGTCCTCAGGACATGGATAGATGTCCAATTTTGACAAAAATCTTGAACCACTGGCTATTCCCCTCTGTCATGTGATGGTGTTTAAAAGAATGGTGACATCACAAAGAGGCATCGCGAACATCACTATAGACCCATCTGCTAGGTCATAACACCACCCTAAAGCACCAATCACAAAAGATTACGAATAACAAAGCACCAATCACAATAGATGGACACATATAAAGAGCCAGTCACAATATACACACTCACTCCTCAGCAGGCCTGCCCTTTAACAGGGGGGTGACCCTAATAAAGACCTTCCCTCATCACCGTAGGGCTCCCTGTACACCTCAACAATACACACGCTTTCCAAAAGTTACTGACCAACAAAACCCATTCTGACTAGACAAGTTAGAACCCCTTCTCTGGTTAAGATCTCACTCTCTCTCAACACACACACACACACACACACACACAATACACACACACACACACACACAGATTGACACACACACACACACTGACACACACACACACACACACACAACACACACACACACACACACACACACTGCCCTTTCTGCTTTGAGAGCAGTTGTCACAAATGGTTTGTTATGGGAATAAGTGTATTGCCTGTCTTGCCTGAGGAGGGCGATGGAGCTTCTATAACCAGACGCACTGTCTGCTGCTCCAGTTGGGAGCTTCTATAACCAGACACACTGTCTGCTGCTCCAGTTGGGAGCTTCTATAACCAGACACACTGTCTGCTGCTCCAGTTGGGAGCTTCTATAACCAGACGCACTGTCTGCTGCTCCAGTTGGGAGCTTCTATAACCAGACACACTGTCTGCTGCTCCAGTTGGGAGCTTCTATAACCTGACGCACTGTCTGCTGCTCCAGCTGGGAGTTTCTATAACCAGACACACTGTCTGCTGCTCCATTTGGGAGCTTCTATAACCAGACACACTGTCTGCTGCTCCAACTGGGAGCTTCTATAACCAGACACACTGTCTGCTGCTCCAGTTGGGAGCTTCTATAACCAGACACACTGTCTGCTGCTCCAACTGGGAGCTTCTATAACCAGACACACTGTCTGCTGCTCCAGTTGGGAGCTTCTATAACCAGACACACTGTCTGCTGCTCCAGTTGGGAGCTTCTATAACCAGACACACTGTCTGCTGCTCCAACTGGGAGCTTCTATAACCAGACACACTGTCTGCTGCTCCAGTTGGGAGCTTCTATAACCAGACACACTGTCTGCTGCTCCAGTTGGGAGCTTCTATAACCAGACACACTGTCTGCTGCTCCAGTTGGGAGCTTCTATAACCAGACACACTGTCTGCTGCTCCTCTCTACACAGCCACATGACTATAGACCTCTACACAGACACATGACTATAGACCTCTACACAGACACATGACTATAGACCTCTACACAGACACATGACTATAGACCTCTACACAGACACATGACTATAGACCTCTACACAGACACATGACTATAGACCTCTACACAGACACATGACTATAGACCTCTACACAGACACATGACTATAGACCTCTACACAGACACATGACTATAGACCTCTACACAGACACATGACTATAGACCTCTACACAGACACATGACTATAGACGTCTACACAGACACATGACTGTAGACCTCTACACATACACATGACTGTAGACCTCTACACAGACACATGACTGTAGACCTCTACACAGACACATGACTATAGACCTCTACACAGACACATGACTATAGACCTCTACACAGACACATGACTATAGACCTCTACACAGACACATGACGATAGACCTCTACACAGACACATGACGATAGACCTCTACACAGACACATGACTATAGACCTCTACACAGACACATGACTATAGACCTCTACACAGACACATGACGATAGACCGCTACACAGACACATGACTATAGACCTCTACACAGACACATGACTATAGACCTCTACACAGACACATGACTATAGACCTCTACACAGACACATGACTATAGACCTCTACACAGACACATGACTATAGACCTCTACACAGACACATGACTATAGACGTCTACACAGACACATGACTATAGACCTCTACACAGACACATGACTATAGACCTCTACACAGACACATGACTATAGACCTCTACACAGACACATGACTATAGACCTCTACACAGACACATGACGATAGACCGCTACACAGACACATGACTATAGACCTCTACACAGACACATGACTATAGACCTCTACACAGACACATGACTATAGACCTCTACACAGACACATGACTATAGACCTCTACACAGACACATGACTATAGACCTCTACACAGACACATGACTATAGACCTCTACACAGACACATGACTATAGACCTCTACACAGACACATGACTATAGACCTCTACACAGACACATGACTATAGACCTCTACACAGACACATGACTATAGACCTCTACACAGACACATGACTATAGACCTCTACACAGACACATGACTATAGACCTCTACACAGACACAAACATGAAAACTCTCACTGGCACAATAAGTGACTTTCCCCATCTGTCAGTAATTATGAAGACTCCCATAGTGTGTAATGTGTCGCAGATGATCTTTAAACCACTCTGCGTCCCTATCTCCCCTCTCACGCACACACACACTCACTCAGGAACACACTCTCTCTCACACACACACATACACACAGAGTTATAAGCAAAATTGAACACAGGCATGATGTTTTTGAGGCATTGTGCTGGGTTCTTGTCTAGACATCTCATTTCCTGGTGGGAAGAGAACTCTTCAGTCCCAGAACCAAACTCCCCTCTCAGCTCTGACTGGAGAACCAGTTACGATAGCACCAGGAGCTAGTTACGAAAGCACCAGGAGCTGGGTACGATAGCACCAGGAGCTGGTTACGATAGCACCAGGAGCTGGTTACGATAGCACCAGGAGCTGGTTACGATAGCACCAGGAGCTGGTTACGATAGCACCAGGAGCTAGTTACGAAAGCACCAGGAGCTGGTTACGATAGCACCAGGAGCTGGTTACGATAGCACCAGGAGCTGGTTACGATAGCACCAGGAGCTAGTTACGAAAGCACCAGGAGCTGGGTACGATAGCACCAGGAGCTGGTTACGATAGCACCAGGAGCTGGTTACGATAGCACCTGGAGCTGGTTACGATAGCACCAGGAGCTAGTTACGATACCACCAGGAGCTAGTTACGAAAGCACCAGGAGCTAGTTACGAAAGCACCAGGAGCTAGTTACGATAGCACCAGGAGCTAGTTACGATAGCACCAGGAGCTAGTTACGAAAGCACCAGGAGCTAGTTACGATAGCACCAGGAGCTGGTTACGATAGCACCAGGAGCTGGTTACGATAGCACCAGGAGCTGGTTACGATAGCACCAGGAGCTGGTTACGATAGCACCAGGAGCTAGTTACCACCAGGAGCTGGTTACGATGGCACCAGGAGCTGGTTACGATAGCACCAGGAGCTGGTTACGATAGCACCAGGAGCTAGTTACGAAAGCACCAGGAGCTGGGTACGATAGCACCAGGAGCTGGTTACGATAGCACCAGGAGCTGGTTACGATAGCACCTGGAGCTGGTTACGATAGCACCAGGAGCTAGTTACGATACCACCAGGAGCTAGTTACGAAAGCACCAGGAGCTAGTTACGAAAGCACCAGGAGCTAGTTACGATAGCACCAGGAGCTAGTTACGATAGCACCAGGAGCTAGTTACGAAAGCACCAGGAGCTAGTTACGATAGCACCAGGAGCTGGTTACGATAGCACCAGGAGCTGGTTACGATAGCACCAGGAGCTGGTTACGATAGCACCAGGAGCTGGTTACGATAGCACCAGGAGCTGGTTACGATAGCACCAGGAGCTGGTTACGATAGCACCTGGAGCTGGTTACGATAGCACCAGGAGCTGGTTACGATAGCACCAGGAGCTGGTTACGATAGCACCAGGAGCTGGTTACGATAGCACCAGGAGCTAGCTACGATAGTACCAGGACCTGGTTACGATAGTACCAGGACCTGGTTACGATAGCACCAGGACCTGGTTACGATAGCACCAGGAGCTGGTTACGATAGCACCAGGAGCTAGCTACGATAGTACCAGGACCTGGTTACGATAGTACCAGGACCTGGTTACGATAGCACCAGGAGCTGGTTACGATAGCAGTTGAGGTTACTATCAGCACAGATGGGCTTTGCCCTGATCAGTCAGGAATTGATCTGCTCTTCTAACCAACATCATCCTCTATTTCGTTCAAAACAACCAGTGTCCTCTCCCTGATTCGCCGACCCCCAAACCAGTGTCCTCTCCCTGATTCGCCGACCCCCAAACCAGTGTCCTCTCCCTGATTCGCCGACCCCCAAACTAGTGCCCTCTCCCTGATTCGCCGACCCCCGAACCAGTGTCCTCTCCTTGATTCGCCGACCCCCGAACCAGTGTCCTCTCCCTGATTCGCCGACCCCCGAACCAGTGTCCTCTCCCTGATTCGCCGACCCCCGAACCAGTGTCCTCTCCTTGATTCGCCGACCCCCAAACCAGTGTCCTCTCCCTGATTCTTTGATTAGTGGTTTAGTCTTTAATCTGACCTCTCTCTCCCTAGCTCACTGTGGTTCTAATCATCAACCCCTTTCTTTCCTCTTTCTGTTCTCTCTCTCCTGAGGGAGAGGAGTGGTGCAGAATTGACAGCCTTTGAAATTTCTCCTCATGTTGGGTCTCTGGGACTGGCTCTGATCTGTACTTCTCTCACTCTATCAGAGTCATTTGCATAATGTCTAAATAGTGTGTGTGTGACTGTGAAATCTCTCTGTTCTGAACACCCTGGGGTGGATGCTACTTTAAAGGCCTGGCTGCCTGTTTTCGTCAGCGTTGATGAAGTTCTGTGAAGCCGAGTACTGATCAAGTGAAACGGACTGAATTACATAACCGCTAATGTATCTCACCATCTTCCTCTGACTGATCCCTCTCTCCTCCTCTTCCTCCCCAGACTCACAGCTAGTGCTGGAGACCTGCTCGTGTGTGTGTGTGTGTGTGTGTGTGTGTGTGTGTGTGTGTGTGTGTGTGTGTGTGTGTGTGTGTGTGTGTGTGTGTGTGTGTGTGTGTGTGTGTGTGTGTGTGTGTGTGTGTGTGTGTGTGTGTGTGTGTGTGTGTCCAGAGTCTTACTACCAGGTCAACTCCAGAATACACTACTGCATCTCACTGACTGCTCTAAACTCTCTCACACACACACACCTACATCCAACTGTGTGTGTTCTCGGTCACATTTTGTGTATGTGTGATACAAACACACAGTTCTTTTGCAGCAGTTCTTGAGGAGTAATTGTACTCATTTCTCAGACACACACTCACAATCCCCGTCTGATCTATATAGTTCAACATGGCCACTGCGGCACAGCTGTCCACCCACGCAGGAGGGAGGGAGGGAGGGAGGGAGGGAGGGAGAAAAATTCAGGATTGTTGAGATAAAACAAGTATAATGATAAAAACGACATAACGTCCCGTCCGCAGGGCACAATTTCTCGCTCATCTCTCCCCTTTCTCTCATCTTCCTACTACAGGCATTATCCTTCCATCCCTCTACATTTCTCTGTGTCAGCAGGATCATGTAGAGCGCTAGTAATCTGACACATAGTGAAGGGTTCGGTACACACACAGACTAATCTTCACTCACATTAACACCACTGCTGTGTACATGTGTGTACACGTTTACTATACTTGTGAGTACCAAAAGTCCTGGCAAGAATTAAAGCAACTAAAATTCAGAGAACTGAGGATATTTTGAACAGTCCTCACTTGTAAAAAGGCTATTTTAGGCTTACGGGTTAGTTTTCTGGTTAGGGAATAAAGGATTCTGAATGGGGATCAATTGTTTGTCCTAAAAAAGTCCTCACAGTTCTAGTAAGACATACAGTTGAAGTAGGAAGTTTACATACATTTATGTTGGAGTCATTAAAACTCATTTTTCAAGTCGTTTAGGACATCTACTTTGTGAATGACACAAGTAATTTTTCCAACAATTGTTTACAGAAAGATTATTTCACTTATAATTCACTGTAACAATTTCAGTGGGTTAAAAGTTTACATACACTAGGTTGACTGTGCCTTTAAACAGCTTGGAAAATTCCAGAAAATGATGGTGTGGCTTTATAAGCTTCTGATATGCTAGTCAATTGGAAGTGTACCTGTGGATGTATTTCAAGGCCTACCTTCAAACTCTGTGCCTCTTTGCTTGACATCATGGGAAAATCAAAAGAAATCGGCCAAGACCTCAGAAAAAGAATTGTAGACCTCCACAAGTCTGGTTCATCCTTGGGAGCAATTTCCACATGCCTGTAGGTACCACATTCATCTGTACAAGCAATAGTACACAAGTATAAACACCATGGGACCACGCAGCCGTCATACCACTCAGGAAGGAGACGTGTTCTGTCTCCTAGAGATGAATGTACTTTGGTGCGAGAAGTGCAAATCAATCCCAGATCAACAGCAAAGGACCTTGTGAAGATGCTGGAGGAAATGGGTACAAAAGTATCTATGTCCACAGTAAATATCACAGTATATCTATATCCACAGTCCTATACCGACATAACCTGAAAGGCCGCTCAGCAAGGAAGAAGCCACTGCTCCAAAACCGCCATAAAAAAGCCAGACTACGGTTTGCAACTACACATGGAGACAAAGATCGTAACTATTGGAGAAATGTCCTCTGGTCTGATGAAACAAAAATAGAAGTGTTTGGCCATAATGACCATTGTTATGTTTGGAGGAAAAAGGGGGAGGCTTGCAAGCCGAAGAACACCTTCCCAACCGTGAAGCACAGGGGTGGCAGCATCATGTTGTGGGGGTGCTTTGCTGCAGGAGGACTGGTGCACGTCACAAAATAGATGGCATCATGAGGATGGAAAATACGGTGGAAATCTTGAAGCAACATCTCAAGACATCAGTCAGGAAGTTAAAGAAAGCTTGGTCGCAAATGAGTCTTCAAATGACCCCAAGCATACTTTCAAGGTTGTGGCAAAATGGCTTAAGGACAACAAAGTCAAGGTAATGGAGTGGTCATCACAAAGCCCTGACCTCATTCCTATAGAGCATTTGTGGGCAGAACTGAAAAGTGTGTGCGACCAAGGAGGCCTACAAACCTGACTTAGTTACACCAGCTCTGTCAGGAGGAATGGGCCAAAATTCACCCAACTTATTGTGGGAAGCTTGTGGAAGGCTACCCGAAACGTTTGACCCAAGTTAAACAATTTAAAGGCAATGCTACCAAATACTAATTGAGTATGTCTGTAAACTTCTGACCCACTGAGAATGTGATGAAAGAAATAAAAGCTGAAATAAATCATTCTCTCTACTATTATTTTTACAAGGATTAACTGTCAGGAATTGTGAAAAACGGAGTTTAAATATAGTTGGCCAAGGTGTATGTAAACTTTCGACTTCAACTGTAGTTGTGTTCTGTGCGCGTTACCAGTGAATACAGGCTTGTTTACTCACGTGTGGGTCCTGTTGACCAGTATCAACAGATGGTATATTCCTTCAGACAGCCCGCCTGGGGGGAGTCAGTCTCTCTCTGCCAGCTGCATCCCAAATGGCACCTTATTCCCTACATAGTGCACTACTTTTGATAAGATCCCTATGGAGTCTTGTCAAAAAAGTAGTGCACTACATAAGGAATAGAGTGCCGCAGTCTGGTTGTTTGCAGTGAGACGTTTGGTTTGCTAGTCTTTAACCTGTACTGAACTGACCCCCGTCTCCACTGTCCCTCTGAGCTTGTCTGGTAACACAATATGACCAATCCCTGAAATGACCTGTCTGACCTCTCTCTCGTTCTCTCACTTTCTATTTTTCACAGCCAACCGGAGAGCTGGTCATGCAGTGACGAACATCTTGGCCAAAGAGTTGATGCAGGAGGACACCACACCCCGCTTCAGCAAACCACCCAATAAGAAGACCAAGATGGCGCAGATGGAGGAGCCTAGCATAGAGGGGGCGGGGTCACTAGAGGACCTCTTAGAGGACAGTCTATCACGGTCCAATTAAAGGAGATGGGTGGAAGTTTGCCCTTAGCCACAGATCTAGGATAAGCTCGTCTTACTCATATCCTAATCTTAACCATAGAGAAATATAGAAACTGTTCTTCAATCAGTGTCTAAGGGCAACTTCATCCCCTGCCAGTTGAAGGAGGAGTCTGTGCCCATTGTCCTCATGGGACCACCGGATTGGACATGCTGGGACTGAAGGAGCCAATGGGTGAGGGCGGGGCTCTCACCATGACACAGTCCCAGGGTTTTCCACGCTGAGGGACGACTCTTGCTTTGCCATATAAACATATCCCTGTTCAAGCATCAGCATCTGCACACATTCTCTCACACACACATCTACTGCACTCTGTCTATATTTCTCTCACACACACACACACAATCTATCGGTCTACTTTCCTCTGTCTGAAGTGCATTGTGAGAATCCAAAGACTCTTTCTCAGGAGGAGAGGTCCTACATTTTCCCCGGGGGATGGTGGGGATGTCCTGCTGTATGGAAGCCCTGGGTGGTTTTTGGAACACTTCTTTTCCCACGTGGTTTGATTTAAAGCCTATTCAATGTTGCTCTTTAATTGTCAAATATACTGTATGCTAATGTTGTGCTGTATACTGTATGTTTATAAAAGAAACAGGTGCCAACCAATACAATTCCAAGCTTCACATTTCAGCTGTCGTGTTGTCCAATAGGGTTAGGGTGGACCAAACAAAAACCTTCTACCTTAAAGTGTGTGTCTGTCTCTCTTTCTGTGTGTCTGTCTGTCTGTTTGTCTCTGTCTGTGTCTCTCCCTCTCGCTCTCTCTCTGTGTTTCTTGTGGCTTTTCTCGTGGCCTTTCTGGTGGGCTTTCTCATGGGCTTTCTCATGGGCTTTCTCATGGGCTTTCTTATGGGCTTTCTTGTGGCCTTTCTCATGGGCTTTCTCATGGGCTTTCTCTCGTGGCCTTTCTCATGGGCTATCTCATGGGCTTTCTCATGTAAGTTGCTTTGGATAAAAGCACCTGCTAAATGGCATATTATACATTATTATTAAAAGCGAAGTGTGTGTGTGTGTGTGTGTGTGTGTGTGTGTGTGTGTGTGTGTGTGTGTGTGTGTGTGTGTGTGTGTGTGTGTGTGTGTGTGTGTGTGTGTGTGTGTGTGTGTGTGTGTGTGTGTGTGTGTGTGTGTGTGTGTGTGTGTGTGTGTGTGTAATGGGGGTTGTTTGTGCATTTCTGTAGTGTGTGTGTGTCCAGTTTGTGCATGGGTATGTTCTGTCCGCTACTACCTCTGTCTGCTGTCAGCATAACTGCTAGATTTCATAAACAGAGCTGTGTTCTTTCTGCTGAGGTTACTGGAGGACCTGCCCAAAAACTGCTGAGATGTGTATGTGTGTCCCAGTGTGTGTGTTTTGCCCTTTTAGACAGCAGCACCTGTTGCTTAATGTCTGGACTTGCTTTTCTCTATTCCGTAGCCATCAGCAAATGTTGCTGCCGCAACGCTAGAATTGTGAGGAGTAGTTCTGTCACCTGCCTCATGCAATAACCAATCCCTATACAAATATAACACATCCCTACCGCTGGTCTCAAGTCGGTCTCAAGCGGTTTGAACATCTGCATGTTCAAACCGCTGTGGTTTCCATAAGTACTGATCAGTTTGTACTGCAGAGACAAGCACAAGTTGTTTAAGGGCTGTTACCAAGACAACATGTTGTTGTTGTCGAGCTGAGAGATGAGTTCATGGTAATTGTTGATTCCTACAAAGGTATTAAAAGGACCAACGTTACCACAATGTTTGTGACGTGATACATTTCCAGCTTATCCTCCAGTCAGTCAAATGCTGGGGAGAATGTCTGACTGGAGACATTTAGCCCTCAGATAGGGATTGTTTGCCAGAAACACAACTACAACATTGTGTCAACCGCAAGACAGCGTTCCTTGTGCAAATTAGTTATTTCATGTAATCCTATATCTATTTAATTTCTCTTTCAAACGTTGCTGAGAGGTTAAAAAACAGACTAGAAAATCATTATTTTCCATTTATTTTCATTGTCTTTTTTTTTCTTCATTTGATTAGTTTGTTTTCAATGTCAATTTTTACTCTTGTTTGTTTTAATGCTCGTGAGGTTTCATTTTGTTTTGAGAGATATCACTGTGGTAAATGTGTATATGGTATTATGTATGAAGTCCTTCTGTTAAAATATCGTCAATAAGAATGTCTGAGGATTATTTTGTACGACAGTGTGTGTGATTTCAAATCAAAAACAGAGCTCTGTTCCTGATTCTCAGCCAGAAGAAATTCCATCCGAGGTACATTTCTCTGCACCCCAGGGGTTAGAGAGACTATGTGTGTACTGGATCTGACACACACACACATACACAAAGTCCATTTGGAAGAGCTATTACATCACCACAGAGTCAGACTTTACAGGCCTATACTGTATCATCACACAGTATTTCCTGTTGTGACTATGTTACGGCTGTACTAACACACACACACACACACACACACACACACACACACACACACACACACACACACACACACACACACACACACACACACACACACACACACACACACACACACACACACACTGCCATGGTGAGGCTGTGTTTCTGCTGTCGTTCCAGGTCCCAGACGTTTGCTGTTGAGTTTTCCACAGACTTCTGCCAATGTACGTTCCACAGTTCCCAATGATCCCTCACTGGGACATCCACTGGACGAGCACCAGACTGTGAGAGAGAGAGACATGGACACGTTTGCCTGTTTTTTTCTCAATTCTTATTTTTTCCTAAAGTCCTCTCCCTCATGGTGGTGGAGGGTTAGAGGTCAGTCTGACTACTCTCTAAACTCCTCTCCCTGATGGTGGTGGAGGGTTAGAGGTCAGTCTGACTACTCTCTAAACTCCTCTCCCTGATGGTGGTGGAGGGTTAGAGGTCAGTCTGACTACTCTCTAAACTCCTCTCCCTGGTGGTGGTGGAGGGTTAGAGGTCAGTCTGACTACTCTCTAAACTCCTCTCCCTGATGGTGGTGGAGGGTTAGAGGTCAGGCTGACTACTCTCTAAACTCCTCTCCCTGATGGTGGTGGAGGGTTAGAGGTCAGTCTGACTACTCTCTAAACTCCTCTCCCTGATGGTGGTGGAGGGTTAGAGGTCAGTCTGACTACTCTCTAAACTCCTCTCCCTGATGGTGGTGGAGGGTTAGAGGTCAGTCTGACTACTCTCTAAACTCCTCTCCCTGGTGGTGGTGGAGGGTTAGAGGTCAGTCTGACTACTCTCTAAACTCCTCTCCCTGATGGTGGTGGAGGGTTAGAGGTCAGGCTGACTACTCTCTAAACTCCTCTCCCTGATGGTGGTGGAGGGTTAGAGGTCAGTCTGACTACTCTCTAAACTCCTCTCCCTGATGGTGGTGGAGGGTTAGAGGTCAGGCTGACTACTCTCTAAACTCCTCTCCCTGATGGTGGTGGAGGGTTAGAGGTCAGGCTGACTACTCTCTAAACTCCTCTCCCTGATGGTGGTGGAGGGTTAGAGGTCAGTCTGACTACTCTCTAAACTCCTCTCCCTGATGGTGGTGGAGGGTTAGAGGTCAGTCTGACTACTCTCTAAACTCCTCTCCCTGATGGTGGTGGAGGGTTAGAGGTCAGGCTGACTACTCTCTAAACTCCTCTCCCTGATGGTGGTGGAGGGTTAGAGGTCAGGCTGACTACTCTCTAAACTCCTCTCCCTGATGGTGGTGGAGGGTTAGAGGTCAGTCTGACTACTCTCTAAACTCCTCTCCCTGATGGTGGTGGAGGGTTAGAGGTCAGTCTGACTACTCTCTAAACTCCTCTCCCTGATGGTGGTGGAGGGTTAGAGGTCAGTCTGACTACTCTCTAAACTCCTCTCCCTGATGGTGGTGGAGGGTTAGAGGTCAGGCTGACTACTCTCTAAACTCCTCTCCCTGATGGTGGTGGAGGGTTAGAGGTCAGTCTGACTACTCTCTAAACTCCTCTCCCTGATGGTGGTGGAGGGTTAGAGGTCAGTCTGACTACTCTCTAAACTCCTCTCCCTGATGGTGGTGGAGGGTTAGAGGTCAGTCTGACTACTCTCTAAACTCCTCTCCCTGATGGTGGTGGAGGGTTAGAGGTCAGTCTGACTACTCTCTAAACTCCTCTCCCTGATGGTGGTGGAGGGTTAGAGGTCAGGCTGACTACTCTCTAAACTCCTCTCCCTGATGGTGGTGGAGGGTTAGAGGTCAGTCTGACTACTCTCTAAACTCCTCTCCCTGATGGTGGTGGAGGGTTAGAGGTCAGGCTGACTACTCTCTAAACTCCTCTCCCTGATGGTGGTGGAGGGTTAGAGGTCAGTCTGACTACTCTCTAAACTCCTCTCCCTGATGGTGGTGGAGGGTTAGAGGTCAGGCTGACTACTCTCTAAACTCCTCTCCCTGATGGTGGTGGAGGGTTAGAGGTCAGTCTGACTACTCTCTAAACTCCTCTCCCTGATGGTGGTGGAGGGTTAGAGGTCAGTCTGACTACTCTCTAAACTCCTCTCCCTGATGGTGGTGGAGGGTTAGAGGTCAGGCTGACTACTCTCTAAACTCCTCTCCCTGATGGTGGTGGAGGGTTAGAGGTCAGTCTGACTACTCTCTAAACTCCTCTCCCTGATGGTGGTGGAGGGTTAGAGGTCAGTCTGACTACTCTCTAAACTCCTCTCCCTGATGGTGGTGGAGGGTTAGAGGTCAGGCTGACTACTCTCTAAACTCCTCTCCCTGATGGTGGTGGAGGGTTAGAGGTCAGGCTGACTACTCTCTAAACTCCTCTCCCTGATGGTGGTGGAGGGTTAGAGGTCAGGCTGACTACTCTCTAAACTCCTCTCCCTGATGGTGGTGGAGGGTTAGAGGTCAGGCTGACTACTCTCTAAACTCCTCTCCCTGATGGTGGTGGAGGGTTAGAGGTCAGGCTGACTACTCTCTAAACTCCTCTCCCTGATGGTGGTGGAGGGTTAGAGGTCAGTCTGACTACTCTCTAAACTCCTCTCCCTGATGGTGGTGGAGGGTTAGAGGTCAGGCTGACTACTCTCTAAACTCCTCTCCCTGATGGTGGTGGAGGGTTAGAGGTCAGTCTGACTACTCTCTAAACTCCTCTCCCTGATGGTGGTGGAGGGTTAGAGGTCAGGCTGACTACTCTCTAAACTCCTCTCCCTGATGGTGGTGGAGGGTTAGAGGTCAGGCTGACTACTCTCTAAACTCCTCTCCCTGATGGTGGTGGAGGGTTAGAGGTCAGTCTGACTACTCTCTAAACTCCTCTCCCTGATGGTGGTGGAGGGTTAGAGGTCAGGCTGACTACTCTCTAAACTCCTCTCCCTGATGGTGGTGGAGGGTTAGAGGTCAGTCTGACTACTCTCTAAACTCCTCTCCCTGATGGTGGTGGAGGGTTAGAGGTCAGTCTGACTACTCTCTAAACTCCTCTCCCTGATGGTGGTGGAGGGTTAGAGGTCAGGCTGACTACTCTCTAAACTCCTCTCCCTGATGGTGGTGGAGGGTTAGAGGTCAGGCTGACTACTCTCTAAACTCCTCTCCCTGATGGTGGTGGAGGGTTAGAGGTCAGGCTGACTACTCTCTAAACTCCTCTCCCTGATGGTGGTGGAGGGTTAGAGGTCAGGCTGACTACTCTCTAAACTCCTCTCCCTGATGGTGGTGGAGGGTTAGAGGTCAGTCTGACTACTCTCTAAACTCCTCTCCCTGATGGTGGTGGAGGGTTAGAGGTCAGTCTGACTACTCTCTAAACTCCTCTCCCTGATGGTGGTGGAGGGTTAGAGGTCAGGCTGACTACGCTCTAAACTCCTCTCCCTGATGGTGGTGGAGGGTTAGAGGTCAGTCTGACTACTCTCTAAACTCCTCTCCCTGATGGTGGTGGAGGGTTAGAGGTCAGGCTGACTACTCTCTAAACTCCTCTCCCTGATGGTGGTGGAGGGTTAGAGGTCAGGCTGACTACTCTCTAAACTCCTCTCCCTGATGGTGGTGGAGGGTTAGAGGTCAGTCTGACTACTCTCTAAACTCCTCTCCCTGATGGTGGTGGAGGGTTAGAGGTCAGGCTGACTACTCTCTAAACTCCTCTCCCTGATGGTGGTGGAGGGTTAGAGGTCAGGCTGACTACTCTCTAAACTCCTCTCCCTGATGGTGGTGGAGGGTTAGAGGTCAGGCTGACTACTCTCTAAACTCCTCTCCCTTATGGTGGTGGAGGGTTAGAGGTCAGTCTGACTACTCTCTAAACTCCTCTCCCTGATGGTGACCAAGACCCCTCTCCCTTTCCCCTCATTAACACTGGTGTTGATTTAACCAAGAACCCTCTCCCTTTCCCCTCATTAACACTGGTGTTGATTTAACCAATAACCCTCTCCCTTTCCCCTCATTAACACTGGTGTTGATTTAACCAAGACCTCTCCCCCCCCCATTAACACTGGTGTTGATTTAACCAAGACCTCTCTCCCTTTCCCCTCATTAACACTGGTGTTGATTTAACCAAGACCCCCCCCCCTCATTAACACTGGTGTTGATTTAACCAAGACCTCTCTCCCTTTCCCCTCATTAACACTGGTGTTGATTTAACCAAGACCTCTCTCCCTTTCCCCCCTCATTAACACTGGTGTTGATTTAACCAAGACCCCTCTCCCTTTCCCCTCATTAACACTGGTGTTGATATAACCAAGACCTCTCTCCCTTTCCCCTCATTAACACTGGTGTTGATTTAACCAAGACCCCTCTCCCTTTCCCCCCTCATTAACACTGGTGTTGATTTAACCAAGACCTCTCTCCCTTTCCCCTCATTAACACTGGTGTTGATTTAACCAAGACCCCTCTCCCTTTCCCCACATTAACACTGGTGTTGATTTAACCAAGACCTCTCTCCCTTTCCCCCCTCATTAACACTGGTGTTGATTTAACCAAGACCCCTCTCCCTTTCCCCTCATTAACACTGGTGTTGATTTAACCAAGACCCCTCTCCCTTTCCCCTCATTAACACTGGTGTTGATTTATCCAAGACACCTCTCCCTTTCCCCTCATTAACACTGGTGTTGATTTAACCAAGACCCCTCTCCCTTTCCCCCCCTCATTAACACTGGTGTTGATTTAACCAAGAACCCTCTCCCTTTCCCCTCATTAACACTGGTGTTGATTTAACCAAGACCTCTCACCCTTTCCCCTCATTAACACTGGTGTTGATTTAACCAAGACCTCTCTCCCTTTCCCCTCATTAACACTGGTGTTGATTTAACCAAGACCCCTCTCCCTTTCCCCTCATTAACACTGGTGTTGATTTAACCAAGAACCCTCTCCCTTTCATCCTTGCACTTCTGTTGTGACCAAAGACATGTGCCAGACATATTAAACTAGACTAGTGCTTTTGGATGAACAGTAAGGGGGTATGTGTGCGTGTCTCAGCTGGTCTAACTCGTCTTCCTGTATATATTTCTGTGCACATGGCTTTGGCATGTCATTCTTCCTCTCTTGTTTGAAGACAGACATAACTGGCCAGTTATTCTCTCAGCATCTGATCTGAATCGCGGTGAGCGTAACGGTCCTCTCTCTGGTCTTTCCTTGTACCTTTGGCTAAGTGTGTGTCTGATTTACTTGCATGTGTGTGTTGTGTTCTGGGAAAGATGTGAAATGTGGCTGTGTTAAATGAATGTGTTGGTGGTGTGTGTGTGTTGTGCTGGGAGTAGTCTGAAGTTGTTCAATGTGTTTCTGTTAGTGAGTTTGGGGGAATGGCATGTGGGTCTGGATGGAATGCCACGACTACAGACTAGATTATCTTTAATCTACAGTGCTTTCGGAAAGTATTCAGACCCGTTGATGGTTTCCACATTTTGTTACTTTACATCCTTATTCTAAAATGGATTAAATAAATCAAAAATCCTCATCAATCTACACACAATACCCCATAATGACAAATCGAAAACAAGGTTTTAGAAATGTTTGCAAATCTATTAAAAATTCAAAACAGATACCTTATTTACATAAGTATTCAGACCCTTTGCTATGAGACTCAATTGAGCTCAGGTGCATCCTGTTTATATTGATCA
Source organism: Oncorhynchus gorbuscha (assembly GCF_021184085.1). NCBI lineage: Eukaryota > Metazoa > Chordata > Actinopteri > Salmoniformes > Salmonidae > Oncorhynchus > Oncorhynchus gorbuscha. Next base: position 30,551,494 of record NC_060195.1, read on the forward strand.
GCCTTGATGTTTCTGCAACTTAATTGGAGTCGACCTTTGATAAGTCAAATGATTGGGTATGATTTGGAAAGGCACACACCTGTCTATATACAGTTGACAGTGCATGTCAGAGCTAAAACCAAGCCGTGAGGTTGAAGGAATTGTCCGTAGAGCTCCGAGACAGGATTGTGTCGAGACACAGATGTGGGGAAGGGTACCAAAACATTTCTGCAGCATTGATGGTCCCCAAGAACACAGTGGAATCACCAAGACTCTTCCTAGAGCTGGCCAAACTGAGCAATCGAGGGAGAAGGGCCTTGGTCAGGGAGCTGACCAAGAACCCGATGGTCACTTTGACAGAGCTCCAGAGCTCCTCTGTGGAGATTGGAAAACCTTCTAGAAGGACAACCACCTCTGCAGCATTCCATAAACCAGGCCTTTATGGTAGGGTGGCCAGACAGAAGCCACTCTTCAGTAAAAGGTACATGACAGCCCACTTGGAGTTTGCCAAAAGGCATCTAAAGGACTCACACCATGAGAAGCAAGATTCTCTGGTCTGATGAAATCAAGATTGAACTCTTTGGCCTGAATGCCAAGCGTCACGTCTGGAGGAAACCTGGCAGCATCATGCTGTGGGGATGGTTTTCAGCTGGAAGGACTAGTCAGGATCAAGTGAAAGATGAACGGAGCAAATTAGAGCGAGATCCTTGATTAAAACCTACTCCAGGGGGCTGAGGACCTCAGACTGGGGTGAAGGTTCATCTTCCATTAGAACAATGACCCTAAGCACACAGCCAAGACAATGCCAGAGTGGCTTCGGGGCAAGTCTCTGAAAGTCCTTAAGTGGCCCAACCAGAGCCCGGACTTGAACCCGATCAAACATCTCTGGAGACACCTGAAAATAGCTGTGCAGCAACACTCCCCATCCAACCTGACAGAGCTTGAGAGGATCTGCAGAGAAGAGTGTGTGTATGTCAGCCATGATATGTCTATGGAAAGGACTGGGTGTGTCGGAGAGAGAGACCAGGTGAATGGGATGGCAGCGTGAAAGAGAGAGCTGCTCATAATGAAGTGATTACCCATCTAACAAAGAAGAAATTTAAGAGATTGAGAGTGTGTCTCTGTGTGTGTGCATTCTCTGAATGTGTAATGTGTGTGTGTGTTTTTTGTTGGGTGTGTGTGAATGCAAACACACGTGAACGGGTTGTGTACGAACGGCACGTCATATTTGGTCGTGTCTATGTGACTGTTTGAATGACTGAAATTGAACATATCCTGTTTGGTCATGTTTGTGTGACTGAATGACTGAAGTTGAACATATCCTGTTTGGTCATGTTTGTGTGACTGAATGACTGAAGTTGAATATATCCTGTTTGGTCATGTTTGTGTGACTGAATGACTGAAGTTGAACATATCCTGTTTGGTCATGTTTGTGTGACTGAATGACTGAAGTTGAATATATCCTGTTTGGTCATGTTTGTGTGACTGAATGACTGAAGTTGAACATATCCTGTTTGGTCATGTTTGTGTGACTGAATGACTGAAGTTGAACATATCCTGTTTGGTCATGTTTGTGTGACTGAATGACTGAAGTTGAACATATCCTGTTTGGTTTTGTCTACGTGATTGTTTGAATGACTGAAATTGAATATATCCTGTCTGGTCATGGCTGTGTGACTGTTTGAATGTTATCTATTGTGTTCTCATCATTTGAATGTATCCTGGGTGGATATTTCAATGTATTTTAATATTGTATCTTGAAGATCTAGCTAGGCTATGGAGCATATCATTGTTTGCCATTGAAGTCACGTTGATGTTTTTGGGTCCCTAAGAATGTGTCTTATTGTTACTGTCCCTAGTGTCGGCCTGCGTACCTCATCCAGATCTGGGTTCAAATGTTATTATATTATTCAATTACTTTCAGACATTTCAAAGGAAGTATTTGGTTATATTTTGTCTTTGAAAACACAAGTAGTTGAATATCGGAATGTATTTGGAAATACACTTTTGTAAATAATTTGCTTTCATTAAAAAAAAAATTGAAATACCAAAAGTATTTTTTCAAATACAAATGTTTAAATACTTAATGTATTTGAGTGAGGTCTGTTTGGTCTTGGGTATTTGAAATAATGTATTTGGAATTACGTTTCAGAAAATAGTTTGCTATTTATTGGAAGTTATTTGAAAAATAGCTTATTTGGCCGCAGTATTTGAAAATAATCAAATACAGATAAAATAAGTATTTAAATAACAAATATCCCACATGAAACTGTATCTGTGTCAATCTGAGTCTCAATCTTTCAGCTATAAACTCAATTCCTCCAGACTGTCTATTTAATTACCAGAAACTAGAAGTCACCTGAAGTATCTTTGTGGATTTCTTGACCTTTAGTACAAAAGCATCATGGTCTCCTTCACTTCTTCATTAAGATGATGTTTGTAGTGTGTGTGTGAGTTAGAGAGAGAGATATATAAGGGTTGGGGGTAATGCAGCACAGAAACCAAAAGAAAGTTGGTGGACAAAGTTGAGGGGTGTATAATTGGCCGACCATTGCCAGACGACACAACGCCATTTACATTGGTCCTGGGCTTATTACAGAATCAATCAGAACACAGATGCTCAGTTCTCAGGGACTGTGATTGGATGGCTGGGGGTTCTGTTGGTCGGTCTCCAGGTAGCATAGTGGACCCTGGAGAATATCCACCCCCGGGAGGGATGATGGAGGGGGGCGACGTGACCTCGCTACAGGAAAAGAGGGATAAACACAAACACGTTTCTCCCCCGCTCCCTCTATATTACCATGTGTTTACCTCTGTCCATTCTTCTCTCTACCTATCATTATTATTTTCCCCTCATTACCCCTCTATCTCGTTCTTCCTCCACATCCTTCTCTCCCTCCGTCCCTCTCTCGTTGTTCTCTGGCTGTTAAGGAGCAGCAGGACTGCCAGGCAGGGATCAGTTTTAAATGAGCATCCTCTTTCTGTAAAGCTGCTCGGGTGGGTCTCTTTCTGATTAGTGTTGTCATCTCTATTTCACCCCCTCTCTCTCTCTCTCTCTCTCTCTCTCTCTCTGTTTCTCTCTTGCTCTCTGTTTCTCTCTCTCTGTCTCTCTGTCTGCTTCTCTCTCTCTGTCTCTATCTCTCTCTGTTTCTGTCTCTCTCTGTTTCTGTCTCTCTCTGTTTCTGTCTCTCTCTGTCTCTGTTTCTCTCTCTCTCTGTTTCTGTTTCTCTCTCTCTCTGTCTCTGTTTCTCTCTCTCTCTCTCTGTTTCTCTCTTGCTCTCTGTCTGTTTCTCTCTCTGTCTCTCTCTGGAATTCTGAGAAAAGTGGAGTAAAGCTGAAGTTTGTTTGGAAAGGCTTATTCTAACTTTTTCTTCTCCCTGAGAGAAGAGAGTTTTGGCATTGACTTATTCCAAATACCCACTGCAGGATACCATTCCAGAGAGAGAAAGGGTAGTACTGACTGAAAAATAATGTTTTGGCTGGCCTGTCTGGAATGGATTTTTGTGTGTGTGCAGAGAGACCCATTCTGGGTCTATCTCCCTTCCTGTCTCAGGCATCATGTCTGTATGTGATTTATCTGATTCAATTATCCAGCTTCTTGTACAACAGGTTCCATGTGACACAATTAATACACAATTAACACGGGCCACCAAATGTCAACCGATTTGCTCTGCCATCAACCAACTGAGTGACATCTCCATTGTAGTCTTGTAGGCTCGCTCTGGCCCCTCCATCTAACCCATCTTACATAAGCAGCAACACCTGAGCATTCAAGAAAGTAGGTTGTGTCTGAAATGGCACCCCATTCCCTATATAGTGCACGAATAGGGGGCCATTTGTGACTCGCTTAGATCTACTACATCCTCTTATGTCACCAGCATGTGTCACATGTCAGGAACATTTACAGTAGAACGAGGAAGGGTGTTGTGTACGTATTGGGGACATGTATGTAATGCATTAAAACGAGGCGGTCCATCTCATTTTGCCCCAGGGGCCACATTTGGTTTTCAACAACGTCCAAAGTTCCGCACTGAAAATTGGTCATATTTCCTTGCCATCAATTTTTTTATTGTCCTCTCCGTCGTTTTGGTCATTTTCGATTCTCACGGACTGTCTAAAGATGTTTTAGTGAGCTGGAGAGTCAATAAACTGTGTGAATACAGGTCCATCGTTTCAACAGTTTCCATGTGGTTTTGGTCAGGTTCTTTTACTCAACCACCCACGGGCCACATGTTTGCCAGCCCTGCGTTAACGTGCTGTGGCGTAGCCGTTTAGAAAGAAGTGGTCTCAAGGGGATTGAGAGCACACTGCGCTGCAGAGAAAAGCCACCCAATTAAGCTCTTCTTTCCGCCCCCGATTCTCTGAGCGCACAGGAACAAAGTCAACTTGGCCTACATATTCACTGTGAACGTGATCCACTCCCATCCATGCACTCTGAAAAAGACTTGAATGTTTGTGCTGTGCAGTATGCTAGATCTGAGGGCGTCGAATGTAGACCAGCTTAAGCATGACATCCTTTTATAAACCTGACTTGATCCTCCATAGACTTATGCAAATCAACAGAAGGATGAACTCTGTGATGAAAGGCCGTGTGGCCCCTGAAGGTTTTTTTAAAAGGAAATGTTCTAGAAGAAAAGACAATTGTCTATTTTTAGATTCAAGCGGTGACTGAATGAACCGGAGCTCTACCATCATCATCCCTATATATTAGAGATTGGAGAAACAATCTGAAATTCTCCTGACACTTCATTCTTAGCTCTCGTCATGCAACGATCATACACCTCTCCCAGAGGATAATATTTATGGACTAAGAATAAATGTATGAATGATACTAAAGCTGCTATGCCATTTTTATAAGTGTGTGAAGATCAATTGCAAGTCTTTCCACTGCTTTTGTCACATGCAAATCTATCTCTGTCGCTGCTTTAGACTAGAATAACCCCACATCACCACCCCACTATACACCACCACCCCACTATATACCCACACCACCACCCCACTATATACCCACACCACCACCCCACTATACACCACCACCCCACTATATCCCCACACCACCACCCCACTATATCCCCACACCACCACCCCACTATATCCTCACACTACCACTCCACTATATCCCCCACCCCTCCACTATATCCCCACACCACCCCTCCACTATATCCCCACACCACCACCTCACCTATCCCCACTATATCACCACACCACCACCCCACTATATCCCCACACTACCACTCCACTATATCCCCACACCACCCCTCCACTATATCCCCACACCACCACCCCACTATATCCCCACCCCACTATATCCCCACACCACCACCCCACTATAACCCCACACCACCACCCCACTATATCCCCACACCACCACCCCACTATATCCCCACACCACCACCCCACTATACCCCCACACCACCCCTCCACTATATCCCCACACCACCACCCCACTATATCCCCACCCCACTACCCCACTATATCCCCACACCACCACCCAACTATATCCCCACACTACCACTCCACTATATCCCCACACCACCACCCCACTATATCCCCACACTACCACTCCACTATATCCCCACACCACCACCCCACTATATCCCCACACCACCACCCCACTATATCCCCACACTACCACTCCACTATATCCCCACCCCACTATATCCCCACCCCACTATATCCCACTATAACCCCACACCACCACCCCACTATAACCCCACACTACCACTCCACTATATCCCCACCCCACTATATCCCCACACCACCACCCCACTATAACCCCACTATATCCCCACACCACCACCCCACTATAACCCCACACCACCACCCCACTATATCCCCACACCACCACCCCACTATATCCTCACACTACCACTCCACTATATCCCCACACCACCACCCCACTATATCCCCACACCACCACCCCACTATATCCTCACACTACCACTCCACTATATCCCCACTATATCCCCACACCACCCCTCCACTATATCCCCACACCACCACCCCACTATATCCCCACACCACCACCCCACTATATCCACACACCACCGCCCCACTATATCCCCACACCACCATAACCCCACACCACGATAACTCCACACCACGATAAACCCACATCACAATAACCCCACACCACGATAACACCCCACCACGATCACCCCACACCACCAAATCACCCCACCAAGATCACCATAACCCCACAATAACCCCCACCACCATAACCCCACACCATCATAACTCCACCCACCATAACCCCACACCATGATAAAACCACCCCACCACAATATCACACCACAATATCACCCCACCAAGATCACAACCCACCACAACACCCCACCAAGATCACCCACACCACCGTAACACCCCACCAAGATCACCCCCCACCACCGTAACACCACACCACCATAACACCACACCACCATAACACCACACCACCGTAACCCCACACCACCGTAACCCCACACCACGATAACTCCACACCACGATAAACCCACATCACAATAACCCCACACCACGATAACACCCCACCACGATCACCCCACACCACCAAATCACCCCACCAAGATCACCATAACCCCACAATAACCCCACACCACCATAACCCCACACCATCATAACTCCACACCACCATAACCCCACACCATGATAAAACCACCCCACCACAATATCACACCACAATATCACCCCACCAAGATCACAACCCACCACAACACCCCACCAAGATCACCCACACCACCGTAACACCCCACCAAGATCACCCCCCACCACCGTAACACCATAACACCACACCACCGTAACCCCACACCACCGTAACCCCACACCACCGTAACACCACACCACCATAACACCACACCACCATAACACCACACCACCGTAACACCACACCACCGTAACACCACACCACCGTAACACCACACCACCGTAACACCACACCACCGCACCACGATTAAACTGCACCACAATGAAACCACCCACACCACGATTAAACCACCCCACCATAACCCCACACCACGATTAAACCACCCCACACCACCACTAAACCACCCCACGATAACCCCACCACCACTAAACCACCCCACGATAACCCCACACCACGATTCAACCACCACCACCATAACATCACCCCACCACGATTACCTCACACCACCATAACCCCACACCACCACCTGACCGTCCTCCAAATCAATCTGTTTCACTTCTCAAATGTTGAATCACATTTATATTTGAGCCTTCATCCTAATCCTAATGTCACAGCTCATCCCACGTGATCAGTTCTGTACAGAAAGATGTCTGTGTTTATTTCTGCTGGCAGCAGGGGGAAGGTCTCTCTTTCTCTAGTCTCTGAGCTGAGGGAAGATGCCACCAGAATATCAATAAGACCCAAGAGTCACACTCAACTGTTGTATAAGCATGCTATGTTTCAGTGATAGTTGCTGTTCTAGTGGTAGTACTGTTGATGATGCTACTGATGTTGTATTTGATAAAGCCTGTGGTATCAATGTGTTAAGCCCTAGTTGTCTCTGGAGTCAGGAACCACTGACCAATTTCTCCCTTGATCTCCAAAGTGTGTGTCTGTCTCTGTGTGTGAGAGAGACCCTCCCTCCTGCCCTCTATGTATCTATATTGATGTAGGTGAAGGAGTTGCCAGTCGTTCACCCACAACAGCTGAGCCTGCAGCTGTGTGTGTGTGTGTGTGTGTGTGTGTGTGTGTGTGTGTGTGTGTGTGTGTGTGTGTGTGTGTGTGTGTGTGTGTGTGTGTGTGTGTGTGTGTGTGTGTGTGTGTGTGTGTGTGTGTGTGTGTGTTGTGTGTGAGAGTATGTGGGGCATAACAATTATTGTGGGGTTGGTTGGTGGTAGACGGGGATATTGGGTTAAACTGTAGTCAGACTAACTCAGACATTTATATCAGTTCAAGTCAGATGGAAGTCCCAGACAAAATGGCACCTGATTCACTATAGTGTTCCCTGTAAATGTCAGTCGGGGGGTAGGCCTCCTTACATAAGCTACCCGTTCACACATCGAAGATTGTTGAAGACAGGTTATTCCTAGTCCGTGTGAATTCTTCCCTCATTCTTTGTGTATAGAGACTGTCCTCTGCTTCTTAGACTGGGCCCACACACACACACACACACACTCTTAGGCCCTCTGTGGCAGTCTGGCTGGTTAGTCTCTGTTCATGCTCCATATTAACATTCTGGCAGTAGAGCCTCTTAAAGGGCTTAGTCCTCTCAGAGCTGCTTAGGGAGCGAGGAAAGCGAGGAGGGGGAGCAAGGGGTGGGAAAAGAGACAGTATAGAGGGAAAGAGAGAGAAGAGGGGGGCAGAGGGAGAGAAAGAAAAGCAGGGGAATAGAGGAGTATTTGAGGGGTAGCACTATTGTCATTGTTAAATAGCTTAAGGAAAATGGAGGACTCTGGCTTTGAAGAGTCATGAAAGGAGGTGGAATTGTGTTTTTCCTTTGGTGTATTAGACTGCCAAATGAAGTGCTGAGTGCACACACACATTCACACAACAAACCCTAAAATACACCTGCCCTGTGAAGGACATATTAACAAGGATGCCATCACCACTTTGGCTCTCTAACCACGGTTACCATGTCCTCTAGCTACTGAGCATCAGCAGAACCTTCTTCCCCACCTTCTTTCTCCTGCTGACTTCCTGCTCTCTCTCTACCTCTCTCGCGTTCATCTCTCTCTCTCTTGCTAGCCTCTGTCTCCTTCCTTTTCCAACTCTCAGTTTTCATTCCTTTCCACCCTCTCGCTTCCTCACTGCCCCCACCCCAGGTCCCAGTCGGTCTGTGTATAAAGTGGAGCAGTCATTGTGTATCATGTATAATGGAGGAGACACAAAGAGCAGTGGACAGGACAGTTCTCTGGCCCAGTGAAATGCCAGGCAATCAGCCATGACCTTTCAGAGGCAAGAACGCAAGAAACAGTAACGATGTCAGTGGATAGACCATAAGGTCACATTTGGGCCAGAGGGTTGACGAACAGAGCTCTAAGAGAGAGAGAGCTCCTATAATTTTATGCTCTGTATGTATGGAGATTCACTAGTTCCAAGAGAGCAGTGGGTTAGACTACATTACATGAGAAATGTATTTGAGCGATCAGGCCCATGTATAGAGGGATGAGACATTGATGTACAGGGTCCCTATATAGGTCCTTATATAACATGCAATAAGTGATTTATAGGACCTCTACGGCAAAGAGAGGCTGAGGGCAGGACACAGAGGCATGTTGTTTGTTGGGATGACTCATGTACTGGAGAGTCGTCACTAGCTGGCACAGCCACAAAGTCATATAACCGGTTTTTAAACCTAACCTTAAACCTAAACTTAACCACACTGCTAACCCTAATGCCTAAACCTAACCTTAAAATAAGACCCAAAAAGTGAATATTTGTTTTCATGCTGTTTTTACAATATAGCCAATTTTGACTTTGCAGCTGACCCATCTAGCGGAAACCGATCAGTGCAGCCTCCAGGGCAAAGTTCATGACAATAAACGTCAACCTGCGACACTGAGAGGAAGGATAGGACAGGGAGAGTGAGCGATGGCAGCACCGCTGGTGAAATGGAGTCAAGACAGCGAGTTGGGATGAGACCGTGTCAGTGGATCAGGGGGTATAATGCTGTATTAAATCCCATTCTGCAGCTGTCTTACAGTAAGCAGCTTACAGTCCCTCTGCAGGCCTGGTCTTTATGAAGGGACAGAGACCGGACAAAGACAAACCGCAGTGGAGACCTTGGGACGGAAAGGGCAGGGTGGGTCCTATCGTTGTCTGTTCTCTGTTCTTACTCTACCTATCTCAATCCATCCTTCACACATGAAAAAATACAATGGTTTCCTCTGTACTGTTTTTGAAGTGAATACTGTAGTAGTTACTGTAGTATTGCAGACATGACTGTAGTATTTACAGTTTTCTATAGTATAAATACAGTAGTATAAAAAACCTGTTGAATTTACTGTAGTATTAACTCTGACATATCAGTGGGGCCTTTCTCCTTGAGGAAGATGACTGGACAAATACTCAAGGCACATTTTCTATAACCAGTAGGTAGGTAGGACTGGGGTCTGAACAGAGATTTCAGAGCTTCTTCTCTTTTCTATAACCTGTAGGGAACACAATATATGGTCGATACTTGGCATGTACAGTTGAAGTCGGAGGTTTACATAAACCTTAGCCAAATGCATTTAAAAACATCCACAGGTACACCTCCAATTGACTCAAACGATGTCAATTATCCTATCAGAAGCTTCTAACGCCAAACTGATTAAAGACACAGTCAACTTAGTGTATGTAAACTTTTGACCCACTGGAATTGTGATACAGTGAATTATAAGTGAAATAATCTGTCCGTAAACAATTGTTGGACTTGTGTCATGCACAAAGTAGATGTCCTAACCGACTTGCCAGAACTATAGTTTGTTAACAAGACATTTGTGGAGTGTTTGAAAAACGAGTTTTAAATGATTCCAACATGACTTAAATGTAAATGTAAACTTCCGACTTCAACTGGAGGTTTCTCACTTAGGGGATATGGGGGAGGGGAATGGACATGGTATATGTCAATGAAATCATTTAGTATTTACTATAGTGCTTTTCTGGACTGTGCTGTTTTTGTGGACATTACTGTAGTCTTTAGCTACACATATGTTTGAGGGATACAGCAGTATGTAGTATATAGTACAGGGGAGTCAAACTCATTTTGCCCCAAGGGCCACATTCTCTTTTCAACGAGGGCCGCACATCATTTTTTAATATTTCCTGTCAAAATGTGCTAAAAATAGTCCTCTATCCATCATTTTGGGAATTGTCAATGATCCCTGACTGTTTAGTGGTTATTTGCGAGATGGACATTCAAGAAACTGTAGGAATATCACTAGACAGTCAGGGATCATCAAACATCTCTCTCTGTTCAGTGAAGTACAGTGTGACAGTGCTAACAGACAGGCCCTGGCACCGTATGAGTAACTGCATGGTTTCTCCGGTCTCATCTGCCCATACATGACACCGCAAATGTAGCTAGTCGCCTCAAGTTTTGGGGAAACGGCGGGATGATGGGGCTGCCATGGAAACTGAGGCTGTGGCGCTCGCTTGGCGAAACGACGGCATCTGTCACTTGGCGGCACACGGTAGACATGAATATTTTAGCTTGATGAACACCGACATATGACACTTCCCAGCAGAACCCTAATTCAGAACCTGCTAATTCACATGGGAAAATAGAGGAGATGGGAGCAGACTGCAATGTATTCAAATCCCATTAACTGACATATTTGTGTCCCAATTGTCTCATCTCTATAACTATGATTCATTTTAACATTACACTGTTGTTTTTGATCGTCAAAACCAAGGACCTAATAGTTTCTCTTATTCTGGCCGATAGTAGTATTATTGGGTCCCAGGAAGCCATTCCTACCATCCACGAATGATGTCGTTCGGATTGTCTCTTCATCGTGATGGTTTTCACACCTGTCCCAGAGGTTCTTACCAACAGTATGTTCCTTTATGGGCCTTGGTACTGAAACCACAGAGTACTGCTGAAAGCTCTGAGTGTAGCCCTGTTTGAGTTGAGCTGTTTGAGGAGACTGGAATTCCCTAGCTCCAACGCCGGGTGGAATATGAGGTCAGCTATAAATGGATGGGGTTTGTTCGGAAGGAGCGGAGGGTAATAAGGGAGAGAAGGAGGTGCTGAACCTAACCAATTAACCATCATTCACTTTCGGGGATGTCAGGGCTTGTTTAAGGACTGGCTGATTGCTGGACTAGGAGCCTCAGCAGGTTAAAGCTGTAGCCTCCATTGTTAACTTATATTTATGAGCAATTTACAAGTCTTATTTGATGTTGAACAAAAGGTTTAGGCTGTTCCAAGCCTGTTTCTATGAAAGTTATTTGTGTAGTTATTATCATCATACTATACTCACAGTGGGACCTTTGACTAAGGCCTGAGTAATAACATTTACAATGTAGCCTACTCCTGCTGTAAGTTTCACACACTCTGAAAGAAAGGTGTTATCTAGAACCGAAAAGGGTTCTTCAGCTGTCCCCCTTTGAAGAACCCCTTTTGGTTCGACATGAAACTAAATGGTTCTATCTGGAACCGAAAAGGGTTCTACCTGGAACAAAAAAATAGTTATCCTATGGGGACAGCAGCAGAACCCTTTTGGAACCCTTTTCCCTAAGAGTGCAGTATCTAAATCCATGGCTGTAGATTAGGTTCCCTAAGAGTGCAGTATCTAAATCCATGGCTGTAGATTAGGTTCCCTAAGAGTGCAGTATCTAATTCCATGGCTGTAGATTAGGTTCCCTAAGAGTGCAGTATCTAATTCCATGGCTGTAGATTAGGTTCCCTAAGAGTGCAGTATCTAAATCCATGGCTGTAGATTAGGTTCCCTAAGAGTGCAGTATCTAAATCCATGGCTGTAGATTAGGTTCCCTAAGAGTGCAGTATCTAAATCCATGGCTGTATTAGGTTCTAAATCTAATGGCTGTAGATTAGGTTCCCTAAGAGTGCAGTATCTAATTCCATGGCTGTAGATTAGGTTCCCTAAGAGTGCAGTATCTAAATCCATGGCTGTAGATTAGGTTCCCTAAGAGTGCAGTATCTAATTCCATGGCTGTAGATTAGGTTCCCTAAGAGTGCAGTATCTAATTCCATGGCTGTAGATTAGGTTCCCTAAGAGTGCAGTATCTAATTCCATGGCTGTAGATTAGGTTCCCTAAGAGTGCAGTATCTAATTCCATGGCTGTAGATTAGGTTCCCTAAGAGTGCAGTATCTAATTCCATGGCTGTAGATTAGGTTCCCTAAGAGTGCAGTATCTAATTCCATGGCTGTAGATTAGGTTCCCTAAGAGTGCAGTATCTAATTCCATGGCTGTAGATTAGGTTCCCTAAGAGTGCAGTATCTAATTCCATGGCTGTAGATTAGGTTCCCTAAGAGTGCAGTATCTAATTCCATGGCTGTAGATTAGGTTCCCTAAGAGTGCAGTATCTAATTCCATGGCTGTAGATTAGGTTCCCTAAGAGTGCAGTATCTAATTCCATGGCTGTAGATTAGGTTCCCTAAGAGTGCAGTATCTAATTCCATGGCTGTAGATTAGGTTCCCTAAGAGTGCAGTATCTAATTCCATGGCTGTAGATTAGGTTCCCTAAGAGTGCAGTATCTAATTCCATGGCTGTAGATTAGGTTCCCTAAGAGTGCAGTATCTAATTCCATGGCTGTAGATTAGGTTCCCTAAGAGTGCAGCATCTAATTCCATGGCTGTAGATTAGGTTCCCTAAGAGTGCAGTATCTAATTCCATGGCTGTAGATTAGGTTCCCTAAGAGTGCAGTATCTAATCCCATGGCTGTAGATTAGGTTCCCTAAGAGTGCAGTATCTAATTCCATGGCTGTAGATTAGGTTTCCTAAGAGTGCAGTATCTAATTCCATGGCTGTAGATTAGGTTCCCTAAGAGTGCAGTATCTAATTCCATGGCTGTAGATTAGGTTCCCTAAGAGTGCAGTATCTAATTCCATGGCTGTAGTTTAGGTTCCCTAAGAGTGCAGTATCTAAATCCATGGCTGTAGATTAGGTTCCCTAAGAGTGCAGTATCTAAATCCATGGCTGTAGATTAGGTTCCCTAAGAGTGCAGTATCTAATTCCATGGCTGTAGATTAGGTTCCCTAAGAGTGCAGTATCTAATTCCATGGCTGTAGATTAGGTTCCCTAAGAGTGCAGTATCTAATTCCATGGCTGTAGATTAGGTTCCCTAAGAGTGCAGTATCTAATTCCATGGCTGTAGATTAGGTTCCCTAAGAGTGCAGTATCTAATTCCATGGCTGTAGATTAGGTTCCCTAAGAGTGCAGTATCTAATTCCATGGCTGTAGATTAGGTTCCCTAAGAGTGCAGTATCTAATTCCATGGCTGTAGATTAGGTTCCCTAAGAGTGCAGTATCTAATTCCATGGCTGTAGATTAGGTTCCCTAAGAGTGCAGTATCTAATTCCATGGCTGTAGATTAGGTTCCCTAAGAGTGCAGTATCTAATTCCATGGCTGTAGATTAGGTTCCCTAAGAGTGCAGTATCTAAATCCATGGCTGTAGATTAGGTTCCCTAAGAGTGCAGTATCTAATTCCATGGCTGTAGATTAGGTTCCCTAAGAGTGCAGTATCTAATTCCATGGCTGTAGATTAGGTTCCCTAAGAGTGCAGTATCTAATTCCATGGCTGTAGATTAGGTTCCCTAAGAGTGCAGTATCTAATTCCATGGCTGTAGATTAGGTTCCCTAAGAGTGCAGTATCTAATTCCATGGCTGTAGATTAGGTTCCCTAGGAGTGCAGTATCTAATTCCATGGCTGTAGATTAGGTTCCCTAAGGGTGCCGTATCTAATTCCATGGCTGTAGATTAGGTTCCCTAAGAGTGCAGTATCTAATTCCATGGCTGTAGATTAGGTTCCCTAATAGTGCAGTATCTAATTCCATGGCTGTAGATTAGGTTCCCTAAGAGTACAGTATCTAAATCCATGGCTGTAGATTAGGTTCCCTAAGAGTGCAGTATCTAAATCCATGGCTGTAGATTAGGTTCCCTAAGAGTGCAGTATCTAATTCCATGGCTGTAGATTAGGTTCCCTAAGAGTGCAGTATCTAATTCCATGGCTCTAGATTAGGTTCCCTAAGAGTGCAGTATCTAATTCCATGGCTCTAGATTAGGTTCCCTAAGAGTGCAGTATCTAATTCCATGGCTGTAGATTAGGTTCCCTAAGAGTGCAGTATCTAATTCCATGGCTGTAGATTAGGTTCCCTAAGAGTGCAGTATCTAATTCCATGGCTGTAGATTAGGTTCCCTAAGAGTGCAGTATCTAATTCCATGGCTGTAGATTAGGTTCCCTAAGAGTGCAGTATCTAAATCCATGGCTGTAGATTAGGTTCCCTAAGAGTGCAGTATCTAATTCCATGGCTGTAGATTAGGTTCCCTAAGAGTGCAGTATCTAATTCCATGGCTGTAGTTTAGGTTCCCTAAGAGTGCAGTATCTACTTCCATGGCTGTAGTTTAGGTTCCCTAAGAGTGCAGTATCTAATTCCATGGCTGTAGTTTAGGTTTGGACAGTGACACAAATGCTTAAGATATTCTATTTTCTTTCAGTGAAATCATTCCAATCTCTGATCCAGGGAGGGATGTTTTAGTTTGGGGGAGAAAGGGGAGGGATTTATAGTGAACGCTTATTATCCCAAAATATCCATGCAACAGCTGCATCATTTCCTCAGCAACACTTGTCGCCATGGCGCTGCGATGTTGACATGCCTCCATGTCAAAGTTTTCTGACATTCACTGGCTGACAAGAGGGTGAGAAACACACACACACACACTTATTTTTCCATTACACAAGGACATTTGTACGCATAACAAAATTCTACAGTTTTATCCCCCCAAAAATGTTACCTTTATTTAACTGGGGAAGTCAGTTAAGAACCAATTGTTATTTACAATGACGGCCTACCAAAAGGCCTCCTGTGGGGATGGAGGATTAAAAATTAAAAATATAAAAAATATAGGACAAAAACATCCCCACAAGAGAGACACCACAACACTACATAAAGAGAGACCTAAGACAACAACATAGCAAAGAAAAATCTACCATCTGGTGCTGTGGTTTTAGGGAAACCTTCCCCCCACCCCATTCCCCCTCTAGTCTAGCCCCCTCCCAATCCTTCTCTCAACTCCTTTCAACCACCCCTGTCCCCAATCACCCCCTCCTCCCATTACAGTCCCACTGCAGCCACATGACAGTCCCACTACAGCCACACGACAGTCCCACTACAGCCACACGACAGTCCCACTACAGCCACACTACAGCCACACGACAGTCCCACTACAGCCACACGACAGTCCCACTGCAGCCACACGACAGTCCCACTGCAGCCACACAACAGTCCCATTGCAGCCACACGACAGTCCCACTGCAGCCACACGACAGTCCCACTGCAGCCACATGACAGTCCCACTGCAGCCACACGACAGTCCCACTGCAGCCACACGACAGTCCCACTGCAGCCACACGACAGTCCCACTGCAGCCACACGACAGTCCCACTGCAGCCACACGACAGACCGACTGCAGCCACACGACAGTCCGACTGCAGCCACACGACAGTCCGACTGCAGCCACACGACAGTCCGACTGCAGCCACACGACAGTCCCACTGCAGCCACACGACAGTCCCACTGCAGCCACACGACAGTCCCACTGCAGCCACACGACAGTCCCACTGCAGCCACACGACAGTCCCACTGCAGCCACACGACAGTCCCACGACAGTCCCACTGCAGCCACACGACAGTCCCATTGCAGCCACACGACAGTCCCACTGCAGCCACACGACAGCCACACGACAGTCCCACTGCAGTCACACGACAGTCCCACTGCAGCCAAACGACAGTCCCACTGCAGCCACACGACAGTCCCACTGCAGCCACACGACAGTCCCACTGCAGCCACACGACAGTCCCACTGCAGCCACACGACAGTCCCACTGCAGCCACACGACAGTCCCACTGCAGCCACACGACAGTCCCACTGCAGCCACACGACAGTCCCACTGCAGGCACACGACAGCCACACGACAGTCCCACTGCAGTCACACGACAGTCCCACTGCAGCCAAACGACAGTCCCACTGCAGCCACACGACAGTCCCACTGCAGCCACACGACAGTCCCACTGCAGCCACACGACAGTCCCACTGCAGCCACACGACAGTCCCACTGCAGCCACACGACAGTCCCACTGCAGCCACACGACAGTCCCACTGCAGCCACACGACAGTCCCACTGCAGGCACACGACAGTCCCACTGCAGGCACACGACAGTCCCACTGCAATCACACGACAGTCCCACTGCAATCACACGACAGTCCCACTGCAATCACACGACAGTCCCACTACAGTCCCACTACAGCCACACGACAGTCCCACTACAGCCACACGACAGTCCCACTACAGCCACACGACAGTCCCACTACAGCCACACGACAGTCCCACTACAGCCACACGACAGCCACACGACAGTCCCACTACAGCCACACGACAGTCCCACTACAGCCACACGACAGTCCCACTGCAGCCACACGACATTCCCACTGCAATCACATAAGTCCCACTACAACCACATAAGTCCCACTACAACCACATGACAGTCCCACTACAGCCACACTACAGCCACATGACAGTCCCACTACAGCCACACGACAGTCCCACTACAGCCACACTACAGCCACACGACAGTCCCACTACAGCCACACGACAGTCCCACTACAGCCACAAGACAGTCCCACTACAGCCACACGACAGTCCCACTACAGCCACACGACAGTCCCACTACAGCCACAAGACAGTCCCACTACAGCCACACGACAGTCCCACTACAGCCACACGACAGTCCCAGTACAGCCACACGACAGTCCCACTACAGCCACATGACAGCACTGAGACGTTGGCCTTTTCCTCTAATCCTACATGGAATATAGCTCCCTTTGTTGGCTGTCTTTCTTTAATTCGCTCCTCTCTTTTTCAGTATCTCTCCCACTCCTGTTCCCCTCTCACTCCCACTTCCGTGCCTTCTTCCTCCACTGTCAGAGAGAGGGGAAAGCAGTGTTTCCAGGACAATTGCAGATGTGGAGGAAATGGATTTGTGAAATGTAGAGTGCTAAAGGTGTGTTTTGCAGCTAGAACAGATATGGAAACAGGGGTAGGGGGATTGGAATGGGGTTTAGGGGAGTAGGGGGTTATTGGGGACAGAAGTGGATGAAATGAGTTGAGAGAGGGATTAGGATGGCAGGGTTAAGGGGGCTAGACTAGAGGGGGAATGTGGGTGGGAGGGAAGGGTTCCCTAAAACCACAGCACCAGATGGAAGCTTTTGATCCCACAATAGTTTCTGTTTCATCATGACTAATGAACGTGATTCTACTCCATTTGATTCAATTCAGTAGTTTTAATTCTGATTCACTATATGGAGCTTTCTTAACCTACAGAGTGCTTGAATGCTTGAGTTCTTTCCCTTCTGAATCATCTACCTTAGTGGGCTGTTACCCCATAGAGCTCTGCACTTGACCTGAGTAAATGTATTTCATACGGTTGCCCTTTGACTTCTGCTCTTGGTGGTGTTAAATTGGGGTAGCCAGAAGGAGTGAAAATACCCCCCTCATCAACTTCGTATTTAAAGCTTAGTTCTGATTAGAGTGTAGCTCTGCCTGTGTGTCTGTCTGTCTGTCTGCCTCCTCTTTTCTGTCTGATTTCCTCCCAGCTGAGAAAACAGGCGCGGGGACTCTTGGCAGAAGAGACGAGGAAAGGTCTTTTCAGACGGAGAGAAAAGAGAGTTTGCCACAATGAAAGAGAGCATTGTGCTAGCCTTACATTGGGCTACACATCTCTAGGCTACATCTCTAGCTCTGTTAGCAACCACAGCATTACTGTGTCTCTTTAAAGCAGATGAGATGGCCCCTGGCAATGCAATGACTGTGTCAAGGGTGTTTATTCAATGGCTTCTTCCATTTCCTAAGGACACTTCCCGCCATGTTCTCTTACATCACCATTCTAGTCACTTTGCATCAGTGAATTTAAAGGAAAGGCTGTTGCCAGCTGTATGCATAAACTTGTTCCAAACCTCTGTGTGTGTGCAGTATTTTATATGTGCAAATACTCATGAGTGCAGAATAAATAGATACGAATGGTAATCTATACATGTAAACAGGAGTAATAGTGACCAGTAACAGGATAAATAGATAGATAGTAATGGTAATATATGTGTATATGTATATATATGTGTAAACAGGAGTAATAGTGACCAGTAACAGGATAAATATATGTATATATCACATTTAGTATATATATATTTATCCTGTTACTGGTCCCTATTACTCCTGTTTACTTGTATATATTATTGTTAGTATCTATTTATCCTGCTACTGGTCACTATTACTCCTGTTTACATGTATATATTACCATTAGTATCTATTTATCCTGTTACTGGTCACTATTACTCCTGTTTACTTGTATATATTATCATTAGTATCTATGTAAACAGGAGTAATAGTGACCAGTAACAGGATAAATAGATACTAATGGTACTATATACATGTAAACAGGAGTAATAGTGACCAGTAACAGGATAAATAGATACTAATGGTACTATATACATGTAAACAGGAGTAATAGTGACCAGTAACAGGATAAATAGATACTAATGGTACTATATACATGTAAACAGGAGTAATAGTGACCAGTAACAGGATAAATAGATACTAATGTTAATATATAGCTGCTTACCTCTTCCCAGCCTGGTGCAGGTCTACAATTTTATTTCTGGTGTCCTTTGACAGCTCTTTGGTCTTGGCCATAGTGGAGTTTAGAGTGTGACTGAATGAGATTGTGGACAGGTGTCTTTTATACTGGTAACAATTTCAAACAGGTGCCATTAATACAGGTAACAAGTGGAGGACAGAGGAGCCTCTTTAAAGAAGAAGTTACAGGTCTGTGAGAGCCAGAAATCTTGCTTGTTTGCTTTGTAGGTGACCAAATACTTATTTTCCACCATAGTTTGCAAATACATTCATTAAAAATCCTACAATGTGATTTTCTGGATTTTTTTCCCCCTCATTTTGTCTGTCATAGTTGAAGTGTACCTATGATGAAAATTACAGGCCTCATCTTTTTTAGTGGGAGAACTTGCACAACTGGTGGCTGACTAAATACTTTTTTGCCCCACTGTACATGTTAGCAGTAGTAATAGTGACCAGTAACAGGTTGAATAGATAGATACTAATGGTAATATATACATATAAACAGGAGTAATAGTGACCAGTAACAGGATAAATAGATACTAATGATACTATATACATATAAACAGGAGTAATAGTGACCAGTAACAGGATAAATAGCTAGATACTAATGGTAATATATACATATAAACAGGAGTAATAGTGACCAGTAACAGGATAAATAGCTAGATACTAATGGTAATATATACATGTAAACAGGAGTAATAGTGACCAGTAACAGGATAAATAGCTAGATACTAATGGTAATATATACATGTAAACAGCAGTAATAGTGACCAGTAACAGGATAAATAGATAGATACTAATGGTAATATATACATGTAAACAGGAGTAATAGTGACCAGTAACAGGATAAATAGATGCTAATGATAATATTTACATGTAAACAGGAGTAATAGTGACCAGTAGCAGGATAAATAGATACTAATGATAATATATACATGTAAACAGGAGTAATAGTGACCAGTAGCAGGATAAATAGATACTAATGGTAATATATTCATGTAAACAGGAGTAATAGTGACTAGTAACAGGATAAGTAGATACTAATGGTAATATATACATGTAAACAGGAGTAATAGTGACCAGTAACAGGATACATAGATACTAATGGTAATATATACATGTAAACAGGAGTAATAGTGACCAGTAACAGGATAAATAGATACTAATGATAATATATACATGTAAACAGGAGTAATAGTGACCAGTAACAGGATAAATAGATACTAATGATAATATATACATGTAAACAGGAGTAATAGATACTAATGGTAATATATACATGTAATCAGGAGTAATAGTGACCAGTAACAGGATAAATAGATACTAATGGTAATATATACATGTAAACAGGAGTAATAGTGACCAGTAACAGGATAAATAGATACTAATGGTAATATATACATGTAAACAGGAGTAATAGTGACCAGTAACAGGATAAATAGCTAGATACTAATGGTAATATATACATGTAAACAGGAGTAATAGTGACCAGTAACAGGATAAATAGATACTAATGATAATATATACATGTAAACAGGAGTAATAGTGACCAGTAGCAGGATAAATAGATACTAATGATAATATATACATGTAAACAGGAGTAATAGTGACCAGTAGCAGGATAAATAGATACTAATGTCCGAAAATCATTTCTGGACATCAGAAGAGAGATTACTCACCTCAAACTGGAAGAAGCTTTTTCCTTTAACGAGTCCGACGAGAATGATATACTGCTTCCCGGGAACAGGCCCAAATCCCCGTGCTTTGCGTGAAGAAAAGCCTTCTGAGAATTCGTAGGCGAGCGAATAAACTCCCACTGCCATCCGTTTTATTGGCTAATGTGCAACCATTGGAAAATAAAATGAATGAAGATTATGCTAGCAAAGGGACATTAACAACTGTAATATCTTATGTTTCACTGTGTCGTGGCTGAACGACGACACGGATAATATAGAGCTGGCGGGATTTTCCATGCACCGGCAGAACAGAGAAACTACATCTGGTAAGACGAAGGGTGTGGATGTGTGTCTATTTGTCAATAACAGCTGGTGCGCGATGTCTAAAATTAAAGAAGTATCAATGTATTGCTCGCCTGAGGTAGAGTACCTTATGATAAGTTGTAGACCACACTATCTACCAAGAGAGTTCTCATCTATATTATTTGTAGCCGTCTTTTTACCACGACAGACCAATGCTGGCACTAAGACCACACTCAATCAACTCTATAAGGCCATAAGCAAACAATAAAATGCTCATCCAGAAGCGACACTCCAAGTGGCCGGGGACTTTAATGCAGGCAAACTTAAATCAGTTTTACCAAGATTTTACTAGCATGTCACATGTACAACCATAGGGGGAAAAATGTTTACTCCACACACAGAGATGCATACAAAGCTCCCCACGACCTCCATTTGGCAAATCTGACCATAATTATATCCTCCTGATTCCTGCTAACAAGCAAAAACTAAAGCAGGAAGTACCAGTGACTCGCTCAATATGGAAGTGGTCAGATGACGCAGATGCTACTCTACAGGACTGTTTTGCTAGCACAGACTGGAATATGTTCCGGGATTCATCCAATGGCATTGAGGTGTATACCACCTCTGTCAATTATTGCATTGACAACGTCGTCCCCACAGTGACCATATGTACATATCTCAACCAGAAGCCATGGATTACAGGCAACATCCACATCATGCTAAAAGCTAGAGCTGCCGCTTTCAAGGAGCGAGACACTAATCCGGACATTTATAAGAAATCCTGCTACGGACCATCAAACAAGCAAAGCAGGATTAAGATTGAAAACTTTTACGGACTACAAAGGGAAACCCAGACGTGAGTTGCCCAGTGACGTGAGCCTACCAGACTAGCTAAATGCCTTTTATGCTCGCTTTGAGGCAAGCAACACTGAAGCATGCACGAGAGCACCAGCTGTTCTGGATGACTGTGTGACAACACTCTTGGTAGCCGATGTGAGCAAGACCTTTTAAACAGGTCAACATTCACAAAACCGCGGGGCCAGACGGATTACCAGGACGTGTACACAAAGCATGCACAGACCTACTGGCAAGTGTCTTCTCTGACATTTTCAAGCTCTCCCTGACCGAGTCTGTAATACCTACATGTTTCAAGCAGACCACCATAGTCTGTGTGCCCAAGGAAGCAAAAGTAACCTGCCTAAATGATTACCACCCCGTAGCACTCACGTAGGTAGTTATGAAGTGCTTTGAAAGGCTGGTAATGGTTCACATAAACACCATCATCCCGGACACCCTAGACCCACTCCAATTCGTATACCGCCCCAGCAGATCCACAGATGATACAATCGCACTCCACACTGCCCTTTCCCACCTGGATAAAAGGAACACCTATGTGAGAATGCTGTTCCTTGACTTCTGCTCAGCGTTCAACACCACGAAGCTCATCACTAAGCTTAGGACCCTGGGACTAAACACCTCCCTCAGCAACTGGATCCTGGACTTTCTGATGGGCCGCCCCCAGGTGGTAAGGGTAGGCAACAACACGTCTGCCACACTGATACTCAACACTGGGGCCCCTCAGTGGTGTGTACTTAGTCCCCTCCTGTACTTCCTGCTCACCCACGACTGCATGGCCATGCACGACACCAACACCATTAAGTTTGCTGACGACACAACAGTGGTAGGCCTGATCACTGACAACAATGAGACGGCCTATAGGGAGGCTTTCTGGTCCTTCTGTAGCTCAGTTGGTAGAGCATGGCGCTTGTAACGCCAGGGTAGTGGGTTCGATCCCTAAATGGCATATATTATATCATATATTTAGGAGGTCAGGGGACTGGCAGTGTGGTGCCAGGACAGCAACCTCTCCCTCAATGTGAGCAAGACAAAGGAGCTGATCGTTGATGACAGGAAAAGGTGGGCCCCATTAACATCAACAGGGCTGTAGTGGAGCGGGTCGAGAGTTTCAAGTTCCTTGGTGTCCACATCACCAATGAACTGTCGTGTTCCAAACACACTAAGACAGTTGTGAAGAGGGCACAACAAAATATTTTCCCCCTCAGAAGACTGAAAAGATTTGGCATGGGTCCCCAGATCTTCAAAAAGTTCAACAGATGCACCATAGAGAGCATCCTGACCGGTTGCATCACTGCCTGGTACGACAACTGCTCGGCATCTGACCGTAAGGCGCTACAGAGGATAGTGTTTATAGCCCAGTACATCACCTGCCATCCAGGACCTATATCAGAGGGAATCCCATAAAATTGTCAGAGACTCCAGTCACCCAAGTCATTGACTGTTTTCTTTGCTACCACACGGCAAGCGGTACTGGAGGTACTGGAGTGCTAAGTCCAGAACCAAAAGGCCCCTTAACAGCTTCGACCTCCAAGCCATAAGACTGCTGAACAATTAATCAAATGGCCACCGGACTATTTACATTGCCCCCTGTACAGTTGGAGTCGGAAGTTTACATACACCTTAGCCAAAAACATTTAAACTCCGTTTTTCACAACTCCTGACATTTAATACGCGTAAAAATGCCCTGTCTTAGTTCAGTTAGGATCACCCCTTTATATAAAGAATGTGAGATGTCAGAATAATAGTAGAGAGTGATTTATTTCATCACATTCCCAGTGGGCCAGAAGTTTACATACACGCAATTAGTATTTGGTAGCATTGCCTTTAAATTGTTTAACTTGGGTCAAACTTTTCGGGTAGCCTTCCACAATCTTCCCAAAATAAGTTAGGTGAATTTTGTCCCATTCCTCCTGACAGAGCTGGTGTAACTGAGTCAGGTTTGTAGGCCTCCTTGCTTGCTTGCACAGGATTATTCAGTTCTGCCCACAAATGTTGTATAGGCTTGAGGTCAGGGCTTTGTGATGACCACTCCAATACCTTAAGCCATTTTGACACAAATTTGGAAGTATGCTTGGGGTCATTGTCCATTTGGAAGACCCATTTGCGACCAAGCTTTACCTTCCTGACTGATGTCTTGAGATGTTGCTTCAATATATCAACATTAATTTTCCTCCCTCATGATGGCATGTATTTTGTGAAGAGCACCAGTCCCTCCTGCAGCCAAGCACCCCCACAACATGATGCTGCCACCCCCGTGCTTCACGATTGAGATGGTGTTCTTCGGCTTGCAAGCATCCCCCTTTTTCCTCCAAACATACCGATGTTCATTATGGCCAAACACTTCTATTTTTGTTTCATCAGACCAGAGGACATTTCTCAAAAAAGTACAGTCTTTGTCCGCATGTGCAGTTGCAAACTTTAGTCTGGCTTTTTTATGGCGGTTTTAGAGCAGTGGCTTCTTCCTTGCTGAGCGGCCTTTCAGGATATGTCGATGTAGATACTTTGGTACCTGTTTCCTCCAGCATCTTCACAAGGTCCTTTGCTGTTGTTCTGGGATTGATTTGCACTTTTCACACCAAAGTACGTTCATCTCTAGGAGACAAAACGTGTCTCCTTCCTGAGCGGTATGACGGCTGCGTGGTCCCATGGGGTTTATACTTGCGTACTGTTCTTTGTACAGATGAACGTGGAACCTTCAGGCGTTTGGAAATTGCTCCCAAGGATGAACCAGACTTGTGGAGGTCTACACTTTTTCTTTTGAGGTCTTGGCTGATTTATTTTGATTTTCCCATGATGTCAAGCAATGAGGCAGAGTTTGAATGTAGGCCTTGAAATAAATCCACAGGTACACCTCCACTTGACTCAAATTATGTCAATCAGCCTATCAGAAGCTTCTAAAGCCATGACATAATGTTATGTATTTTTCCAAGCTGTTTAAAGGCACAGTCAACTTAGTGTATGTACACGTCTGACCCACTGGAATTATGATACAGTGAATTATAAGTGAAATAATCTGCCTGTAAACAATTGTTGGAAATATTACTTGTGTCATGCGCAAAGTAGATGTCCTAACCGACTTGCCAAAACAATAGTTTGTTAACAAGACATTTGTGGAGTGGTTGAAAAACGAGTTTTAGTGGCTCCAACCTAAGTGTATGTAAACTTCCGACTTCAACTGTACATAGCCTCGTTATTGTTATTTTATTGTTACCTTTTATTATTGTTGACTTTAGTTTATTTGGTAAATCTTTTCTTAACTATTCTTGAACTGCACTGTTGCTTAAGGGCTTGTGTTTCACGGTAAGGTCTACACTGTTGGTTAAGGGCTTGCGTTTCACGGTAAGGTCTACACTGTTGGTTAAGGGCTTGCGTTTCACGGTAAGGTCTGCACTGTTGGTTAAGGGCTTGCGTTTCACGGTAAGGTCTGCACTGTTTGTTAAGGGCTTGCGTTTCACGGTAAGGTCTACACTGTTTGTTAAGGGCTTGCGTTTCACGGTAAGGTCTGCACTGTTGGTTAAGGGCTTGCGTTTCACGGTAAGGTCTGCACTGTTTGTTAAGGGCTTGCGTTTCATGGTAAGGTCTACACTGTTGGTTAAGGGCTTGCGTTTCATGTAAGGTCTACACGGTTGGTTAAGGGCTTGCGTTTCACGGTAAGGTCTACACTGTTGGTTAAGGGCTTGCGTTTCACGGTAAGGTCTACACTGTTGGTTAAGGGCTTGCGTTTCACGGTTAGGTCTGCACTGTTTGTTAAGGGCTTGCGTTTCATGGTAAGGTCTACACTGTTGGTTAAGGGCTTGCGTTTCATGTAAGGTCTACACGGTTGGTTAAGGGCTTGCGTTTCACGGTAAGGTCTACACTGTTGGTTAAGGGCTTGCGTTTCACGGTAAGGTCTGCACTGTTGGTTAAGGGCTTGCGTTTCATGTAAGGTCTACACGGTTGGTTAAGGGCTTGCGTTTCACGGTAAGGTCTACACTGTTGGTTAAGGGCTTGCGTTTCACGGTAAGGTCTACACTGTTGGTTAAGGGCTTGCGTTTCACGGTAAGGTCTGCACTGTTGGATAAGGGCTTGCGTTTCACGGTAAGGTCTGCACTGTTGGTTAAGGGCTTGCGTTTCACGGTAAGGTCTACACTGTTGGTTAAGGGCTTGCGTTTCACGGTAAGGTCTACACTGTTGGTTAAGGGCTTGCGTTTCACGGTAAGGTCTACACTGTTGGTTAAGGGCTTGCGTTTCATGTAAGGTCTACACGGTTGGTTAAGGGCTTGCGTTTCACGGTAAGGTCTACACTGTTGGTTAAGGGCTTGCGTTTCACGGTAAGGTCTGCACTGTTGGTTAAGGGCTTGCGTTTCACGGTAAGGTCTGCACTGTTGGTTAAGGGCTTGCGTTTCACGGTAAGGTCTGCACTGTTTGTTAAGGGATTGCGTTTCACGGTAAGGTCTGCACTGTTGGTTAAGGGCTTGCGTTTCACGGTAAGGTCTGCACTGTTGGATAAGGGCTTGCGTTTCACGGTAAGGTCTACAATGTTGGTTAAGGGCTTGCGTTTCACGGTAAGGTCTACGCTGTTGGTTAAGGGCTTGCGTTTCACGGTAAGGTCTACACTGTTGGTTAAGGGCTTGCGTTTCACGGTAAGGTCTACACTGTTGGTTAAGGGCTTGCGTTTCACGGTAAGGTCTACACTGTTGGTTAAGGCCTTGCGTTTCACGGTAAGGTCTACACTGTTGGTTAAGGGCTTGCGTTTCACGGTAAGGTCTACACTGTTGGTTAAGGGCTTGCGTTTCACGGTAAGGTCTACACTGTTGGTTAAGGGCTTGCGTTTCACGGTAAGGTCTACACTGTTGGTTAAGGGCTTGCGTTTCACAGTAAGGTCTACACTGTTGGTTAAGGGCTTGCGTTTCACGGTAAGGTCTACACTGTTGGTTAAGGGCTTGCGTTTCACAGTAAGGTCTACACTGTTGGTTAAGGGCTTGCGTTTCACAGTAAGGTCTACACTGTTGGTTAAGGGCTTGCGTTTCACGGTAAGGTCTACACTGTTTGTTAAGGCCTTGCGTTTCACAGTAAGGTCTACACTGTTGGTTAAGGGCTTGCGTTTCACGGTAAGGTCTACACTGTTGGTTAAGGCCTTGCGTTTCACAGTAAGGTCTACACTGTTGGTTAAGGGCTTGCGTTTCACGGTAAGGTCTACACTGTTGGTTAAGGGCTTGCGTTTCACGGTAAGGTCTACACTGTTGGTTAAGGGCTTGCGTTTCACGGTAAGGTCTACACTGTTGGTTAAGGGCTTGCGTTTCACGGTAAGGTCTACACTGTTGGTTAAGGGCTTGCGTTTCACAGTAAGGTCTACACTGTTGGTTAAGGGCTTGCATTTCACAGTAAGGTCTACACTGTTGGTTAAGGGCTTGCGTTTCACGGTAAGGTCTACACTGTTGGTTAAGGGCTTGCGTTTCACGGGAAGGTTGTTGCACTTGTTGTATTTGGCGCATGTAACAAATAATGTTTGATTTGATTCCTGCTCGTTCATAGCCTTGTACTTTTCATTAAGTGCCAGTTTATTGTTGTTGTTGTCCTGAGGTGGAACTTATACAGCAGTCATGACAACAGATGAAGACTCTCTCGGGAGGTAGAAGGGTCGCCACTTGACCATCAGGTATTCCATCTGTTGTTGATGGAGAGACATATTCTTCCCCCTCTGCAGTTCCCTGAATCCGATGTCCTGAATTGAAAATCCATTGAGGGTATCTTGTCGGAAAGCCATGTTTAAAAAATACTGAGAATATTGCAGTTACGAGAGTCCCGTTGGTAGCAAATCGGCAATCGGAGGTCATTCATCTTATTATCAAGTGACAAATAGAATGGAGGGAAGTGGCGGCCAGTTTTCCCTTCACCTTAATCTCAACAGGACTTCAATCTCTTGTCACCTTCTAATTTGCATTTCCTCTTGGGTAGCCCGAAGATTAGATCAGATGTAAATGAAAGTTGAAGCCAATCTGAGGTTCAAAAGTTTTTGAGGAAATGATAGCGGGTCTCAAGACGGCAGCCATGAAGTATGGCGCCATCATAGAGAGAATGGTCCAACACTAAACTGCTCCCCTGCATCCCCGTCTGAGAGCCAACACCAGAAACAGATGTTCCATTTTCCCCCATGTTCATTCTTCATGAATCATTCCCAAGCCAGCGGAATCTCTTTCTCTCTCTCTCTCTCTCTCTCTCCCCTCTCTCTCCTCTCTCTCCTCTCTCTCTCCTTCTCTCTCTCTCCTTCTCTCTCTCTCTCTCCTTCTCTCTCTCTCTCTCTGTCTCTCTCTCTGTCTCTCTGTCTCTTCTGCTATGCAGGCTATTGCCTCAAGAGTGGAGATTACCCAGAACTCTGTCACAAGTCCCAGAACTCTGCTGCAGTCATCATTACACAGATATAATGATCTCATCTTTAATTTATCTTTAGGTCACCTGTTGATGCTCCCTGAATAAACCTACAACTCTACCAGACATAGACATAACACAGACTTTATCATTGTCTTTTATCCTGTGTCTGTCCAGGGCTGTATTTTATAGTACAACATGTGCTGACCTATATTACTATATAAAAGCACTGTGGCTCTTCATCCTCTGTTAGTGGGGCAGCTGCCAGACGTGGACACAGGGGTGGGGTGCTGGGTAGAGGTGGGTGTTCCTCCCCTCTGGACAGACCTGAGTTGTAATGGCAGAGTAAAGAGCTTAAAATGGCACGGAAATTAACTTCCTGTCCCGCCATACACATATCTCATTACTTCCTGCTTTCCTCACATGGATCAGATGGCTGTCCCTGAAATCAGATCCCTGTTTCCCAGAGCCTTCATTTCCTCCTCTGTGTTCCCTCCTCCCTGCTCTTCCGCAGTGGCCTGATGGTTCAGATGAGGTAAGGGGAAGTTGTTTTCTGCCTTTACTTTCTATATAGACGAAAGGGATGTTTTTGATAACTTTGTCTCAACAATGCATCCTAGGTTTTTTGTTTCTGTGTGGAAATCTATGTATGGTGTTTGAGTCTGGTGTGTGCGACCATCTGATGTGTGTGAGACTGTGTCTGTTATGTGAGTCTGGTGTGTGAGACTATGTCTGGTGTGTGTGAGACTGTGTCTGTTGTGTGTGTCTGGTGTGTGTGAGACTGTGTCTGGTGTGTGTGACTGTCTGGTGTGTGTGAGTCTGGTGTGTGTGTGTGTGTGTGTGTGTGTGTGTGTGTGTCAGTCTGCTGTGTCAGTCTGGTGTGTGAGACAGTCTGGTGTGTGTGACAGTCTGGTGTGTGAGAGTCTGGTGTGTGTGAGACTGTGTCTGTTGTGTGTGAGACTGTGTCTGCTGTGTCAGTCTGGTGTGTGAGACAGTCTGGTGTGTGAGAGTCTGGTGTGTGAGTCTGGTGTGTGTGAGACTGTGTCTGCTGTGTGAGTCTGGTGTGTGAGACTGTGTCTGTTGTGTGAGTCTGGTGTGTGACTGTTTGAGTCTGATGTGTGAGTCTGTTGTGTGTGTGAGACTGTGTCTGTTGGTGTGTGTGTCTGGTGTGTGTGTGAGACTGTGTCTGTTGTGTGTGTGTCGATCAGGGTATGATGACGTCCGTGATGTCCTTTGTCCAGAATGTCTGACTGACGTTATTACCACACAAAGACTGTCTATTGTCAAGGTTCCCATTAGCCTGGCTACGACTGGGATCCCCCTAATGCTCTTTCCAGTGCTGCACATGCCTGATCCATGTGTTCATGT
Source organism: Oncorhynchus gorbuscha (assembly GCF_021184085.1). Lineage (NCBI taxonomy): Eukaryota > Metazoa > Chordata > Actinopteri > Salmoniformes > Salmonidae > Oncorhynchus > Oncorhynchus gorbuscha. The sequence continues at coordinate 30,581,347 of NC_060195.1, forward strand.
GACTCTGTGTATGGTGAGTGTGTATACCTCTTTGTGTGTGTGTGACTGGTGGAACTATGCCTAATGAAGCCAGATAGGGAGATGGGATGAGTGTATGATAAAAGAACAATCCCCCCATTCTGTTGTGTGTCTCCCCCCAAGGCATCGCCTCACTTCCTGTTGCACAGTCACAGGAAGCAGGAAGTCGGCTCAATCAGAAATGACCTTTAAATTTCAACCACATTGTAACGCAGGTATTCTGCGGTCCGGATTGAATCTAGCCTCTAGGATCCCAGCGACGCTAGTCAAGAGGAAGCAATGAAAGATGGATTCTATATTGTATCAATGTGATTCTAAAGATATTTATCCATTACATAGGATTGTGTAACCTAGTATAAAATGTGCAGTGTATCCTAAAAGCTTAACATTCTCTCAATAATATAGAATGTTCTGTATAGCTCCATCGATTGCAATACATACTGTACATATTTATAACTTTGGAATATGATCAATTTAAAGCAAAAAAATGCGTCTTCAGATAGGCTATGTATTACATAATGTGTATCCACGTTCACTTTGACGACTGTCGGAGGAAGTTGTCACATTTCTACTGAGGCTGAGGAAACAGTCATCTTGCTTTCATCCCCCCTTCCCCTCATCCCATTTCCCCAGTTTCCCCATCGCAGCGGACACTTCAAACGGGCGTGTGAGTTGAGGCTGCTGGGAGCAGAGGATTATGGGATAGCGTGGTGCTGATGAAGTCTGGTGGATCTGGGTCACAGATAAAAGCTGAGCAAACTGATGCAGAACTACTGCCACTTAAAAACCCCTGGCCAACAGAACAGACTGGAACACTGTGGCTGCCAGGACAACTTTACTAGTTGTTTAATGTGCTCTAATGCCTTAGTTGGGTATCTATAATCATGATACATGATTATGGTAGAATTTAAGTTGGATCCTAATTATGTTGTTAGTGACTGTCTTGAATATTGTATCATTCTGCACTATTTTATTAACACAATTTATAAAGTTCCCGTAACTAAAATACATTTTTCCCATCTTACAAACCAAGCTGCTCGGTAGAAAAGACTCTAGACGGACAACGAGGGTTTAATGATTTCTGAACCTTTTATTTGAAACGTCAGTGTTCAAGGGAAAATAAAACAGCAATATAAATATTAGCATAACAAATAAGAGATTAGGGGGGGGGGGGTTTAAGAGTTTCATAAGAAAGATATCAGGCCACAGCACGGGAGAGGATTAATTCAGCAGCAGACGGACATACACACATATATAATATTTATAATCATTTGTTCATATGGACAGAGAGAGAGGCATTCCTGCACAAATGCGCGATATGAATCACAGAAAGAAAACGTAAAGAGGTTACAGAAGGATAGAAACATTTTTTTCAATATACTTTTTTTTGTTTGGTTTCTTTACAGGGTGGTAAAATGGAGAGTGAAAATGAACACAAATGTGCACAACACATATTACAAGTTAACTAGTCTATGTGTGTCACTGTTTACTCATCGTCTAAAGGTAGCAACTTTATTTATTTACACTGAAGAGTTAGTTAGTTGGCCTTCATGGTGTTTAGTTACTACATTGCAACACAAACTGTAGAAGAACATTTCGGAGATCTTTTTTTCTCGCAGCGGTTTTCATATTTTTCTTGAAAAACAAATGCAACACATTCCAGTAGTAAGTAAGCCACGCCTTGTGGAGAGAGGACTTTTCATTTGAAAATGCTGGACGTGGTCCGTACTATACAAACACCTGGCTCATGCCACCGACAGGACCAGTGTTTATTTACAGTGGGGAAGAGCCTTCACTGGACCAGGGAGTGGAGGGCAGAGGCTTGACGTTAGCTTTACCAGAGTGGATTTACACTGAGGGGATAGATACGGCGAGGAATGGAACTAGCGAACTCTGTCCCCGCTCCCTTCTTCTGAAGTGGTATCTCCTCTGTGACATGGAGAGATGCTTGGCTCGGCTTGGCTCTGTCACCCTCTAACCTGGGTCAGTCCATTCGAGGAAGTTTAGGGGTGGACCTTGCCTATGTACATTCAGTGAGTAGAGCCAAGGTCGTTGCCCCCCTCCCAGTCAATCTAATGGTACCAACCCAGACGTCGCACCCCATCCCTTTCCACTCCCCCTTGAACCCTGCCTCCATGCTGCCTCTTCATGTGGTGGGAGCCTGACAGAAGGACGATAAAGTAAAGACTTCCTACTTATCTTCTAAACAACTCTTATCGTCAAAAAACATGTCTTATCACATCAAGAAATATAACTATCTGCACTTCAGGATACATAGCAAGGGGTGAACACTCAATCTGGAGCCTAGTGACCTAAGAAGTGTAACTTCTCAGCAATTTGTTGAAGATCTCTACTTGTGCCCTCCTCTGAAGGGCTTTTTTACCCTACAGCTCATCTTTGCAGTATGAACAGTGCATCTCCTATGGTTGAAGTGGGATAGCCAGTGAGGGGAGGGGGCATAAGGGGACAGCAGGTGGTCTCTATGCCCATCTATGGTGTTCTAAAAAAGGGGCAGTGCCTACTATGTCACCAAGCCAGCCAATAGGGCTGATGATAGTACTATAACATGTCCCTCCCCCTCTGCCCTAGCACTCTAATAGGGTTCACGCTAAGGTCATAAAAAAACAAATATTCTAATCTTACCATTTAACTAATGCTTACAAAATCATATTTATGATTTTTCGCTACCACGTCAGATAAATGCTACAAAGTGCCTTTATCAACCAGTATTTTTGGGAGAGGAGTTAAGGTGGTCGTCCTCTTTGCAACGCTTAAGCAATGCATTGTTAAATCTTCTAGAAGGTTTGTGGTTTGAAGCTATAGGAACATGCAGAGGAGTAGAATATTCCCAGTGGTTTGTGTTCCAAAGAGCTGTGGTGTAGGATCCTATGAGGCTGATCCTATATAGCGGTGGAGGCTCGACGCTCATGTCGGGATTTTAATATTCAACTGAGTGCCGCACAGATTGGTTTTAGAACTGCTATATAGGAATCTATACTATAGTCATCTACTATAGTCAACACTGATCTACTTTCCAACTCAGGAAAATAAACAATTACAAATCCAACATGAAACATCTTAGGGGACATGGTTAAAATATCAACCTGTGAATACGTCACTGGGTGAACCTTGTTACCCCAGCAAGGTTTCTTACACTCAATCTGTTGTCTGAAGTGAATCCAAATTAATTGCCCCCCCCACTCCAGTCTTCCTTACCAGGAAATACCATTAATACTTTGCTGTTGAGTAGAACAGAACACAGTCTTTCCAAACACAACCGTTTCTAGCTAGCCTTCAGAAAGGAAACAAAAACAACCGTTTCTATCTAGCCTTCAGAAAGGAAACAAAAACAACCGTTTCTAGCTAGCCTTCAGAAAGAAAACAAAAACAACCGTTTCTATCTAGCCTTCAGAAAGGAAACAAAAACAACCGTTTCTAGCTAGCCTTCAGAAAGAAAACAAAAACAACCGTTTCTATCTAGCCTTCAGAAAGAAAACAAAAACAACCGTTTCTAGCTAGCCTTCAGAAAGAAAACAAGAACAACCGTTTCTAGCTAACCTTCAGAAAGAAAACAAAAACAACCGTTTCTAGCTAGCCTTCAGAAAGAAAACAAAAACAACCGTTTCTAGCTAGCCTTCAGAAAGAAAACAAAAACAACCGTTTCTATCTAGCCTTCAGAAAGAAAACAAAAACAACCGTTTCTATCTAGCCTCCAGAAAGAAAACAAAAACAACCGTTTCTATCTAGCCTTCAGAAAGAAAACAAAAACAACCATTTCTATCTAGCCTTCAGAAAGAAAACAAAAACAACCATTTCTATCTAGCCTTCAGAAAGAAAACAAAAACAACCATTTCTATCTAGCCTTCAGAAAGAAAACAAAAACAACCATTTCTATCTAGCCTTCAGAAAGAAAACAAAAACAACCATTTCTATCTAGCCTTCAGAAAGAAAACAAAAACAACCATTTCTATCTAGCCTTCAGAAAGAAAACAAAAACAACCATTTCTATCTAGCCTTCAGAAAGAAAACAAAAACAACCATTTCTATCTAGCCTTCAGAAAGAAAACAAAAACAACCATTTCTATCTAGCCTTCAGAAAGAAAACAAAAACAACCATTTCTATCTAGCCTTCAGAAAGAAAACAAAAACAACCATTTCTATCTAGCCTCCAGAAAGAAAATAATAACAACCGTTTCTATCTAGCCTTCAGAAAGAAAACAAAAACAACCGTTTCTATCTAGCCTTCAGAAAGAAAACAAAAACAACCGTTTCTATCTAGCCTTCAGAAAGAAAACAAAAACAACCGTTTCTATCTAGCCTTCAGAAAGAAAACAAAAATAAAATGTCCACGCGGTTTGCAAACCTTCAACCCTTTCCAGATTCAAGAGCCCAAAATCAAACATTCCCAAACCATCTCCATATTTTGTGTTATCATATGAGCGTGACCAATACAATTCCAAACATGCTTAGAGTAAACGCATTGTGTGGAAAAGTGGGGGTGAGCGAGGGTTGAATTCACAGGAGGTTGGTGGCACTTTAATTGGGGAGGACAGGCTTGTGGTAATGGCTGGAGAGGAATGGTATCAAACACATGGTTTCCATGTCTTTGATGCCATTCCATTCGCTCTGTTCCGGCCTTTACGAGCATTCCTCCCCTCAGCAGCCTCCTGTGGTTAAATGTCATTCTCATCGGGTTGTTCTCTTCTCATCGTATACTCCATATCTATCCATTCATCCTACTTCTTCTCCTTCTTGGTGGACTTCTTCTTGGAGGCGGGGGTCTGGGCAGCCTTGGGGGGTTCAGGCTGAGCCGAGGCCTCGGAGGGCTGGGCCTGCAGGGCCTGTTGTTGGGCTGCCATCTGCTGCTGCATCAGCATCTGCTGTTGCTGCTGCTGCTGCTGGGGGTTGGAGGTCAGGGTGGCCGTGCTGCCAGGGATGTAGACGTTCTGACGGTAGTCGGGCACGTGCTGCAGGGTGAACTGGGGACTGTAACGGGTGCTTAGACCCATGGTGCCTGGTCCCAGGGTGGCGGTCGCTTCGCTCACTTCTGGGGAGAAGAGGGGCAGAGCGGGGAGGAGGAGAGCAGAGAGGACATAGAACATATTAACAAGATGTTCTGACACGGCATAGATGACTTGTATAATACATTGATTGTTTCCATTTGTTAGGATTTCAATGATCACTTCTATATGTTGCTTGGTAAACGTGTGTGTTTATGCAAAGCTAATTGGACTGAAGTGAATCGAGAGAGACTAAAATAATTAAGGCAGAGACCTTTTGTCAAGGTGGAGAAACTTGTGAATTCATGGTGTGCATGTGTGCGTGTTCATTTCTGAATGTATGTATGTGTGTGAGTGACCTAGCTTCTAGCTAATAATTCTCTCCCTGCCTAGAGCTACAGGGACACACACACATCCCGACCCCATTCCCTGCTCTCTGCATCCACTACACGCACGCACGCTCACACACACAAACGCAACCACACAAGCTAGTAGAATTAGACTACGGATAAAAGAAGCTGGGACAATAGCTGATTTGACATGGCTGTTTCTGCTACCCTAACTGACTGGGCTATCTGCTAACTGACTGTGCTATCTGCTAACTGACTGTGCTATCTGCTAACTGACTGGGCTATCTGCTAACTGACTGTGCTATCTGCTAACTGACTGTGCTATCTCCTAACTGACTGGGCTATCTGCTAACTGACTGTGCTATCTGCTAACTGACTGGGCTATCTGCTAACTGACTGTGCTATCTGCTAACTGACTGGGCTATCTGCTAACTGACTGGGCTATCTGCTAACTGACTGGGCTATCTGCTAACTGACTGTGCTATCTGCTAACTGACTGGGCTATCTGCTAACTGACTGGGCTATCTGCTAACTGACTGGGCTATCTGCTAACTGACTGGGCTATCTGCTAACTGACTGGGCTATCTGCTAACGGATTATTAATGCACTACCTGAAGCACCATCTGCCTTTGATAACATTCTAAACCCTCCGTTTCTAGTTGTTAACATGACTCGTCTGGTAGCCTCTGTTTCTAGTTGTTAATATGACTCGTCTGGTAGCCTCTGTTTCTTGTTGTTAATATGACTCGTCTGGGACCTCTGTTTCTTGTTGTTAATATGACTCGTCTGGTAGCCTCTGTTTCTTGTTGTTAATATGACTCGTCTGGTACTTCTGTTTCTTGTTGTTAATATGACTCGTCTGGTACTTCTGTTTCTTGTTGTTAATATGACTCGTCTGGAACTTCTGTTTCTTGTTGTTAATATGACTCATCTGGTAGTATGACTGTGTTTCTTGTTGTTAATATGACTCGTCTGGAACTTCTGTTTCTTGTTGTTAATATGACTCGCCTGGAACTTCTGTTTCTTGTTGTTAATATGACTCGTCTGGTACTTCTGTTTCTTGTTGTTAATATGACTGGTACTTCTGTTTCTTGTTGTTAATATGACTCATCTGGTTTCTGTTTCTTGTTGTTAATATGACTCGTCTGTTTCTTGTTGTTAATATGACTCGTACTTCTGTTTCTTGTTGTTAATATGACTCGTCTGGTACTTCTGTTTCTTGTTGTTAATATGACTCGTCTGGAACTTCTGTTTCTTGTTGTTAATATGACTCGTCTGGTACTTCTGTTTAATATGACTTGTTCTGTTTCTTGTTGTTAATATGACTCGTCTGGAACTTCTGTTTCTTGTTGTTAATATGACTCGTCTGGTAGCTGTGTTTCTTGTTGTTAATATGACTCGTCTGGTACTTCTGTTTCTTGTTGTTAATATGACTCGTCTGGTACTTCTGTTTCTTGTTGTTAATATGACTCGTCTGGAACTTCTGTTTCTTGTTGTTAATATGACTCGTCTGGTAGCTTCTGTTTCTTGTTGTTAATATGACTCGTCTGGTACTTCTGTTTCTTGTTGTTAATATGACTCGTCTGGTACTTCTGTTTCTTGTTGTTAATATGACTCGTCTGGTACTTCTGTTTCTTGTTGTTAATATGACTCGTCTGGAACTTCTGTTTCTTGTTGTTAATATGACTCGTCTGGTAGCTGTGTTTCTTGTTGTTAATATGACTCGTCTGGTACTTCTGTTTCTTGTTGTTAATATGACTCGTCTGGTACTTCTGTTTCTTGTTGTTAATATGACTCGTCTGTTTCTTGTACTTCTGTTTCTTGTTGTTAATATGACTTCTGTTTCTTGTTGTTAACTTCTGTTTCTTGTTGTTAATATGACTCGTCTGGTAGCTGTGTTTCTTGTTGTTAATATGACTCGTCTGGTACTTCTGTTTCTTGTTGTTAATATGACTCCTGGTAGCTGTGTTTCTTGGTTAGCTGGAACTATCTGTTTCTTGTTGTTAATATGACTCTGTTTCTTGTTGTTAATATGACTTCTGTTTCTTGTTGTTAATATGACTCGCTGGAACTTCTGTTTCTTGTTGTTAATATGACTCGTCTGGTACCTCTGTTTCTTGTTGTTAATATGACTCGTCTGGTACTTCTGTTTCTTGTTGTTAATATGACTCGTCTGGTACTTCTGTTTGTTTCTTGTTGTTAATATGACTCGTCTGGTAGCTTCTGTTTCTTGTTGTTAATATGACTCGTCTGGAACTTCTGTTTCTTGTTGTTAATATGACTCATCTGGTAGCTGTGTTTCTTGTTGTTAATATGACTCGTCTGGTAGCCTCTGTTTCTTGTTGTTAATATGACTCGTCTGGTAGCCTCTGTTTCTTGTTGTTAATATGACTCATCTGGTAGCTGTGTTTCTTGTTGTTAATATGACTCGTCTGGTACTTCTGTTTCTTGTTGTTAATATGACTCGTCTGGTACTTCTGTTTCTTGTTGTTAATATGACTCATCTGGTAGCTGTGTTTCTTGTTGTTAATATGACTCGTCTGGTAGCCTCTGTTTCTTGTTGTTAATATGACTCGTCTGGTAGCCTCTTTCTTGTTGTTAATATGACTCGTCTGGTACTTCTGTTTCTTGTTGTTAATATGACTCATCTGGTAGCTGTGTTTCTTGTTGTTAATATGACTCATCTGGTAGCTGTGTTTCTTGTTGTTAATATGACTCGTCTGGTACTTCTGTTTCTTGTTGTTAATATGACTCATCTGGTAGCTGTGTTTCTTGTTGTTAATATGACTCGTCTGGTACTTCTGTTTCTTGTTGTTAATATGACTCGTCTGGGACCTCTGTTTCTTGTTGTTAATATGACTCGTCTGGGACTTCTGTTTCTTGTAATATGCTGTGTACTTCTGTTTCTTGTTGTTAATATGACTCATCTGGTACTTCTGTTTCTTGTTGTTAATATGACTCACCTCTGTTTCTTGTTGTTAATATGACTCGTCTGGTACTTCTGTTTCTTGTTGTTAATATGACTCGTCTGGTACTTCTGTTTCTTGTTGTTAATATGACTCATCCAGTAGCCTCTGTTTCTTGTTGTTAATATGACTCGTCTGGTAGATCACATCCGGGGTGTGTGAGCAGTGTCTTGGAGGGAGGGGTATATGTGTGTGCGTGGGAGGATTGATGTGTCAATGGTAGAAATAACAATGAAACAATGACAGAAGTCTATGTGCTAAGACTTCTTATTGAAGTTTGTCTGTCTGTCTCTCTGTACAATGGGTCATGGACATCTTTATCAATGAGTCTGGCTTCATGCCCTCTAACATAACAGGAACAAACCATGACCCCTCCCTCCCTTCCCTTGTACCCCACCACATTGAGGGAGAGAAGGGGGATAAAAACAAATGAAGATGGGGATGTGGTGATGGAAAGAGAGGGATAGAGAGTGGTAGAGGATGGGAATAAAGGATGGAGAGATGGGATAGAGAGATGAATGGAGAAGTGTTGGACTCACCGTTGGCGGCGGCCATCAGGGCTTGGAGCTGCTCGGCCTCGGTGGGGGGGTTGGGCCAGGGTCCGGTTCCCATGGCCATTTCAGGGGGGCCTCCAGCCCTGCAGGGACAGAGAGAGAGAGAGAGAGGACACATACGTCAACAACTGGCAGCCATTTTGGAACTCTAGTCTTTTGAGAGTGTTTTGTTGTGTTGCTGGTCCCTGGTGTGACGTTTGGTGGTTTATAATGTTAAGTCACAGCGTCTGATCATGAGTAGACACAGCCTGCGTGTACATCCGAAGATGATGTACAAACACACACACAGTCATGTGCACGCATGAGCACACACTTCAGTACATCCTCACTCTCTCCAGCATGTCCACTAGCACAGCACCATGTAGTAAATCGGATGAAACCTTAATGGCACCACATTAAAAAGGAACAGCTGGCTAAACACACAGACACACGTAGAGACACACGTAGAGACACACGTAGAGACACACGTAGAGACACACGTAGAGACACACGTAGAGAGACACGTAGAGACACACACAGAGACACACGTAGAGACACACGCAGAGACACACGCAGAGACACACGCAGAGACACACACAGAGACACACGTAGAGAGACACGTAGAGACACACGCAGAGACACACACAGAGACACACACAGAGACACACACAGAGACACACACACACGTTGAACATTTCCATATGGGCAATGTTGATCTTCAAAGGGTGGTTTTTTTAGTCTGTAATCAGCATGTAGAGGAACAAAGGAAGGAGTAGACCTGCTCTCTAGAACGCTCACCTTCTTACACACACACACACGCACGTGCACACACGCACGTGTGTGCACGCACCGACGTCAATTAAATTATTTTTTAAATTCCATTTTGTTCGTATAATTTTTTTCTGTGAACTAAATGCACAGTTTCTTTAGAGATAAATCAGATCAAGTCCGAACTGGGCAATGTAGTTGGAAGTTTTAGTTTCCAACAGGCCAATATTCTGCATAGTTTAGCACAGAAAACGTGGTAATTAACTACATGACCATAATCCATTGCGCGCCTACTACTGTGTGGGGCAGACATGGAGAGGGATAGAGAGCAGTTGCTTCGCAAAGTATCTACCTAAAAATACATGATCTAAGTGATTGATAGTTGGTGTTCAGCAGTCATAGAAATATGCCTCATATACTTTGAAATAAATAATATAAATAATAATTAATATAAGTAATAAAGTCATTGAATAAAACTAATGTAATATACACAACAACTGAAGTATTTGATTAAAGTAACGTAATGTGAATAAATGATGGTGAATAAGTGATAAGTAGTAATGGGCAGTCACTACTATCATGGGACTTTTATTAAATGTTTCAGTCTGTGTTGTTACAGAATTCAACCCCCATAATGCATAGTGCATTTCATGTTTGTTTTTTAAATAATAAAAATTGTACCGACCTTAAAAAGCACTAATCGCTCAGCACTAGCAAGCAAAGAAATGATATTTGGAGAAAAGCCATGACAGCTGCTTTCCATAGAAATGTATAGAGGGCACTCCTCTGACCTTTGCCATTGATCACTTCTGTGATATTTTTTAGTTTATTTGGATCCCCATTAGCTTTTGCAGAAGTAGCAGCTACTCTTCCTGGGGTCCACAAGAAACACAAAACATGACAAAGAAAGTAAAACATAGAGGGCTTTCCCGTCTAGTGGCAAGTGTGCCCTCTATACATCTCTATAGGTCCGTGTACATGCAGTCCATAACCAGAATTGACGTCTCGGGAAAAAGATTTTGAATGAAACGATAGGAAATCTGTACAGATGTTTGGCTTACAGTATGTATGGCTAATTAAGCAGCCCATAGATAGTGCAGAACTTGTAGACTAGCACAGGGAAGCAGAGTCCCAGATGAAAGGAGGAACTAGTGATTAAACCTGAGTTAGAAAGTAGTCTGACTTTGGTAGAGTGTGCGCGGTTCGCCTTGCTCCCTCCGACAGTCAAACAAACAATGAGATTTTTTTTAAATGTTCATGAAACTAGCGTAAAGTAATATAGCTTTTTTTATAATTTTGTGTGGGACTCCATAGGGCGACGCACAAATGTAACAAGTAAATGTAATATGTAATGTAACTAATGACACCACTAGTTGTAGGTAAAGGCTGTGCCCCTGTTTGAAGCCCCAGGGAGGAAAGAGAATGGCACGCGAGGGGTTAAAAAGGTCTCCGGTCCAGCTTCCTGACTTATACGAGCAGCAGTAAAAACAAGATGAATGCGTGTTATGGACTGCAGTTTAAAAGAATAACTGAATGCCAATTAAAAACCCATTGGACTAAAGTACATGGAGCGGGGGGGGGTGGTTTATTATCTACTTCACTTGCTTTGGGAATGTTAACATACGTTTCCCATAACATATGTTTCCCATGCCAATAAAACCGTTACAGTAGAGAGCACTGGAGGCTGCTGAGGGAGAGGACGGCTCATAATAATGGCTTGAACGGAGCCAATGGAATGGCATCAAACCATGTGAGGATAGAGATTGAGCATGTTTTTGTTAAAACAGGTGGGGCCAAAATGTTCTGCCAAATTTTTTACCCACATTTAATTTTCTGCCAAAAAATGACTGATGTGCCAAAGTGTGAGACAGTCTTACATGTTTGACCACTGCCAGCATCTCAAATGAGAACCAGACAAGGTTAATGTGGGGTCAGTGGAGGCAGCTGGGAGGCCATTTTGATTAGTTTCCTTTGGTGGAATGGAGAGATGAGGAGGCCTTGTTTGTCGCTAATTAGCCTCTCCTTGCTCTATCACTCCCTGCGGTCAGGACTATCACTCCCTGCGGTCAGGACTATCTCTTCCTGTGGCTAAGACGATTACTATTCATGCTCAGAGGGATCATTCTCACTGGTCAGTAAGAGCTGCTACTGTAACCATGCATGAAATAACCCTCTTATCTATGAAGAGGCTTTCAAACTGCTTCCTCGACTCTACTGTCCACTTCAACTATGGGTTTCTCCTGTCCAATCCTTCTACAGAGAAGTAGGCGTTATTCCTGTCCTTCTCTACGAGGTCCTGTTCAACCCCCTTCTCAGCCAGCTGGGTTCCATCCATCACCACACAGTCGTTTCAAACCCTCTTTTCTGGCCACCAGGAAAGCGCATGAGAAGAACCCCCATAGAGTGTCAGTGTGTCTGGGAAAAGCAGCAAACTCAACACATCAAAGGAATCTCTATTTGGGATAAAACATATTTTACACCAAACTAAAAACAAGGACAACTATTCTTCAGAGATTTGAGACAACAGGCTTTGATTACACCACCACACCATGCGAAGTAAAACTCCACAAAATACAGACATTGAAGAAACTCGAAGCATCCCACTACACACGAGGGAACCAATCAGAGATGCCCATCAAAGTCTCACTATCGCAGAGGGATCCAACAGCCCAGCTCGGCACAGGCTAGTGAATCTGCGCCTTAGCAAAAGGATCAGGGATACCTACACACAACACTGCAGAGCTCTACCTACCAAGCTGTGGCTACTCTCTGCTCTTAACAACTGGTGTCGGATCAGTTTCCCTTACCTCAGCTCCAACATTACCCATTTACCAATGACTCAACAAAATTGATCCAGAACAGTTGTTAAGGGGATAAAGTGACCACACTGTATACTATACACATGTTGATACCTTATGCTTCGCTTCTGCGGCCATCTTATGTGATCACCATGGTAGTTGCAGGGACTGGAAACACAAGAGAAGTGTTGTGACTTCTATTTCCTCAGGATCTACAGGCTAGGGGAAGATCAGGCAATATCAACTCAGCGGCGCTCTACTCTCGTGTGGAAAATGTAGCGCCTGTGACATCCATCTAACATTTCAAAGAGAAGCCAAGTTTTCCAAATGGACCACTTCCAATGTATCCACAACCACAGTGGCATCCAGCATGGACAGCTGTTGTGTCTTTGTTCCCTGATAAAGCTGCCTTATGTGTGTGTGTGTCCGTGAGTGCATTTGTGTTGAGTGTCTGTACGTGCGTGTGTTGCGTTTGTGTGCGGTTGTGTGTGTGTACGTGCATGCGTGGGGTTGTGTGTGTGTGTGCGTGCGTGGGTGGGGTTGTGTGTGTGTGTGTGTGTGTGTGTGTGTGTGTGTGTGTGTGTGTGTGTGTGTGTGTGTGTGTGTGTGTGTGTGTGTGTGTGTGTGTGTGTGTGTGTGTGTGTGTGTGTGTGTGTGTGTGTGTGTGTGTGTGTGTGGGTCTGTGGGTTTGTATGTCTGTGTGTGTGTGTGTACGTGCGTGTGTGGGTCTGTGTGTGTACGTGCGTGTGTGTGTGTGTACGTGCGTGGGTCTCTGTGTGTGTAGGTGCGTGGGTTTGTGTGTGTGTTTGTACATGCGTGGGTTTCTGTGTGTGTTTGTACATGCGTGGGTTTCTGTGTGTGTGTGTGTGTGTGTGTGTGTGTGTGTGTGTGTGTGTGTGTGGTGTTGTGTGTGTGTGTTGTGTGTGTGTGTGTGTGTGTGTGTGGTTTGGGTTTGTGTGTGTGTGTGTGTGTGTGTGTGTGGGTTTGTGTGTGTGTTTGTACGTGCGTGGGTTTGTGTGTGTGTGTGTGTGTACGTGCGTGGGTTTCTGTGTGTGTGTGAGCATGTGTGTACGTGCGTGTGTGTGTGTGTGCGTGTGTGTGTGTGTGTGTGTGTGTGTGTGGGTGGGTGGGTGGGTGGGTGGGTGTACGTGCGTGGGTTTGTGTGTGTGCAAGAAAAGCAGGCTTGGAGAAGAGAGAGTTTCCTCTCCCAGATGGTTGATTTCAGATGAGGACGCATGGAATGTATTGTGTAATGTTCTGTTGTGGAACCTGCTGCAGCAATTTGGAACACAATGCTGGCTGAATAAGCAATGAAGGGGCACACAGTCACACACAGTTACTCACACACAGTTACACACACACTGATTGGTGTCGGTAGATGCAATTCCCCAGCTACCGCTATGAAACAGCCAATCATTGATGTCAAGCAGTAAATCACAAGTGGTCAATCAAATGCAATCACCCAGATGGAAACACAGCGATCAATGAGACACAATGTGGAGGTTAGAAATCTGTGCGCTTTTGTTCTCCCCTCCCTGTCACTCTGGTCCCCTCCCTGTCACTCTGGTCCCCTCCCCCCTCACTCTGGTCCCCTCCCCCTCACTCTGGTCCCCTCCCCCTCACTCTGGTCCCCTCCCCCTCACTCTGGTCCCCTCCTCTCATGAGCAGTACTGAGTGATGGCACACAGGCTCTGAGCAGAGGGAAGGAGGGAGAGGAATGGAAGCCATTTTGTATGCGAGGGAGAGAACAGCCTCGAGACAGGCAGGAGAGACACTCGGGAAAGGGAGAAGAATCTGACTGTTCACTCAGAGGAATCAGAGCTCAGATGGAATCTCTCCATTATCTTCAAAGTCTCTGTGCCTCAGTATCTGATGTCATCACCACTGACAACTGTATGTTCCTACTGCTTCCTCTCCTCACTCCCTTCACCCATCTCTCCATCTCTCTCGCTATCCATCACTTTATCTCCCTGTCTCCCCATCTCCAGGCCTCACTCTCTTGCTCTGCTCACTCCTCTGTTGCCCTCCTTCCCTCTGAAAGCCTCTGAGCAACACCAAAGCCCAGTTACTCGTCATGAATACATAATGTCTGTGTGTGTGTGTGTGAGAGAGAGAGAGAATCTATGTACTCACCCACTGGGTCCAGGTCTCTGGCCTTGGGTGAAGCGCCAGTCGGCGTTAGGAGGCTTTTGCTGTGAAGAAAACACAAAATCAAATCTCTATTTCTACATACCAACAACGGGACCATGGGACTGTGTGCCCGTCTGTCTGTCTGTCTGTCTGTCTGTCTGTCTGTCTGTCTGTCTGTCTGTCTGTCTGTCTGTCTGTCTGTCTGTCTGTCTGTCTGTCTGTCTGTCTGTCTGTCTGTCTGTCTGTCTGTCTGTCTGTCTGTCTGTCTGTCTGTCTGTCTGTCTGTCTGTCTGTCTGTCTGTCTGTCTGTCTGTCTGTCTGTCTGTCTGTCTGTCTGTCTGTCTGTCTGTCTGTCTGTCTGTCTGTCTGTCTGTCTGTCTGTCTGTCTGTCTGTCTGTCTGTCTGTCTGTCTGTCTGTCTGTCTGTCTGTCTGTCTGTCTGTCTGTCTGTCTGTCTGTCTGTCTTATGCATTACTGTTTGGGTCTCAGGCCATTCGGGCGTGTGTGTATGTGTGTGTACTCGTTTTGTCTGTAGTCAGGGGGTTGAATAAAGGGCATGCATCTTCCAGCCTACATGGGAGGCCATTTTGTTCTGAAATCCATGGAGCAGAAAATGTCAGTGAAGTGTACTGAGACACACACACAGAGACAGGGACACCGCTCCCAATTACAGTCACAAAACAAAATCAATTCAGGAACTAAAAGGATTTCACGGGATATGGACAGGATATGTGTCATCCTTGTTGCATTACTGGTTTATACCTTTAATACAGAGCTTCAAGCTTTACCAAGTCTCTACTAGCTTCAACAAGATGAAAGTCTTAGTTCAGACAACACAAGATTGATGAGATATTCCCTCAAATGTATTCACAATAGGTGACAACATCTAACACGTGTTTTGGCTGATTCACAGTGATAAGGACTCTATATAGCCAGTATAGAGACAAGTTAACTGGTTGTGGCTCATTCACAGTGATAAGGACTCTATATAGGCAGTATAGAGACAAGTTAACTGGTTGTGGCTGATTCACAGTGATAAGGACTCTATATAGCCAGTATAGAGACAAGTTAACTGGTTGTGGCTCATTCACAGTGATAAGGACTCTATATAGCCAGTATAGAGACAAGTTAACTGGTTGTGGCTGATTCACAGTGATAAGGACTCTATATAGCCAGTATAGAGACAAGTTAACTGGTTGTGGCTGATTCACAGTGATAAGGACTCTATATAGCCAGTATAGAGACAAGTTAACTGGTTGTGGCTCATTCACAGTGATAAGGACTCTATATAGCCAGTATAGAGACAAGTTAACTGGTTGTGGCTCATTCACAGTGATAAGGACTCTATATAGCCAGTATAGAGACAAGTTAACTGGTTGTGGCTGATTCACAGTGATAAGGACTCTATATAGCCAGTATAGAGACAAGTTAACTGGTTGTGGCTGATTCACAGTGATAAGGACTCTATATAGCCAGTATAGAGACAAGTTAACTGGTTGTGGCTGATTCACAGTGATAAGGACTCTATATAGCCAGTATAGAGACAAGTTAACTGGTTGTGGCTCATTCACAGTGATAAGGACTCTATATAGCCAGTATAGAGACAAGTTAACTGGTTGTGGCTCATTCACAGTGATAAGGACTCTATATAGCCAGTATAGAGACAAGTTAACTGGTTGTGGCTGATTCACAGTGATAAGGACTCTATATAGCCAGTATAGAGACAAGTTAACTGGTTGTGGCTGATTCACAGTGATAAGGACTCTATATAGCCAGTATAGAGACAAGTTAACTGGTTGTGGCTGATTCACAGTGATAAGGACTCTATATAGCCAGTATAGAGACAAGTTAACTGGTTGTGGCTGATTCACAGTGATAAGGACTCTATATAGCCAGTATAGAGACAAGTTAACTGGTTGTGGCTGATTCACAGTGATAAGGACTCTATATAGCCAGTATATAGACAAGTTAACTGGTTGTGGCTGATTCACAGTGATAAGGACTCTATATAGCCAGTATAGAGACAAGTTAACTGGTTGTGGCTGATTCACAGTGATAAGGACTCTATATAGCCAGTATAGAGACAAGTTAACTGGTTGTGGCTGATTCACAGTGATAAGGACTCTATATAGCCAGTATAGAGACAAGTTAACTGGTGCTGGCTGATTCACAGTGATAAGGACTCTATATAGCCAGTATAGAGACAAGTTAACTGGTGCTGGCTGATTCACAGTGATAAGGACTCTATATAGCCAGTATAGAGACAAGTTAACTGGTGCTGGCTGATTCACAGTGATAAGGACTCTATATAGCCAGTATAGAGACAAGTTAACTGGTGCTGGCTGATTCACAGTGATAAGGTCCTTCTGTAGCTCAGTTGGTAGAGCATGGCGCTTGTAACGCCAGGGTAGTGGGTTTCGATCCCCGGGACCACCCATACATAGAATGTATGCACACATGACTGTAAGTCGCTTTGGATAAAAGCGTCTGCTAAATGGCATATATTATTATTATATTATAAGGACTCTATATAGCCAGTATATAGACAAGTTAACTGGTGCTGGCTGATTCACAGTGATAAGGACTCTATATAGCCAGTATATAGACAAGTTAACTGCTGCTGGCTGATTCACAGTGACAAGGAATCTATATAGCCAGTATATAGACAAGTTAACGTGTTGTGGCTGATTCCCACCTTTTTTCTCTCTCTCTCCCTATTTCCCCTCTTTCTCTCTCTCCCTATTTCCCCTCTTTCTCTCTCTCCCTATTTTCCCTCTCTCTCTCTACATATTTCTCTCTACCTATTTTCCATCTCTCTTTCCCTATTTCCCCTCTTTCTCTCTCTACCTATTTTCCCTCTCTCTCTCTACCTATTTTCCCTCTCTCTCTCTACCTATTTTCCCTCTCTCTCTCTACCTATTTTCCCTCTCTCTCTCTACCTATTTTCCCTCTCTCTCTCTACCTATTTTCCCTCTTTCTCTCTACCTATTTTCCCTCTTTCTCTACCTATTTTCCTCTTTCTCTCTACCTATTTTCCCTCTCTTTCTCTCTACCTATTTTCCCTCTTTCTCTCTCTACCTATTTTCCCTCTTTCTCTCTCTACCTATTTTCCCTCTTTCTCTCTACCTATTTTCCCTCTCTCTCTCTCTCTACCTATTTTCCCTCTTTCTCTCTCTACCTATTTTCCCTCTTTCTCTACCTATTTCCCCTCTTTCTCTCTCTACCTATTTTCCCTCTTTCTCTCTCTACCTATTTTCCCTCTCTCTCTCTCTACCTATTTTCCCTCTCTCTCTCTACCTATTTTCCCTCTTTCTCTCTACCTATTTTCCCTCTCTCTCTCTCTACCTATTTTCCCTCTTTCTCTCTACCTATTTTCCCTCTTTCTCTACCTATTTTCCCTCTTTCTCTACCTATTTCCCCTCTTTCTCTCTCTACATATTTTCTCTCTACCTATTTTCCCTCTTTCTCTCTCTACATATTTTCTCTCTCTCTACCTATTTTACCTCTTTCTCTCTCTACCTATTTTCCCTCTTTCTCTCTCTACCTATTTTCCATCTTTCTCTCTCTACATATTTTCCCTCTTTCTCTCTCTACATATTTTCTCTCTACCTATTTTCCCTCTTTCTCTACCTATTTCCCCTCTTTCTCTCTCTACATATTTTCTCTCTACCTATTTTCCCTCTTTCTCTCTCTACATATTTTCTCTCTCTCTACCTATTTTACCTCTTTCTCTCTCTACCTATTTTACCTCTTTCTCTCTCTACCTATTTTACCTCTTTCTCTCTCTACCTATTTTACCTCTTTCTCTACATATTTTCCCTCTTTCTCTCTCTACATATTTTCCCTCTTTCTCTCTCTACATATTTTCTCTCTCTACCTGTTTTACCTCTTTCTCTCTCTACCTGTTTTACCTCTTTCTCTCTCTACATATTTTCCCTCTCTCTCTCTACATATTTTCCCTCTTTCTCTCTCTACATATTTTCTCTCTCTACCTATTTTACCTCTTTCTCTCTCTACCTATTTTCCCTCTTTCTCTCTCTACATATTTTCTCTCTCTACCTGTTTTACCTCTTTCTCTCTCTACATATTTTCCCTCTTTCTCTCTCTACCTATTTTACCTCTTTCTCTCTCTACATATTTTCTCTCTCTACCTATTTTACCTCTTTCTCTCTACATATTTTCCCTCTTTCTCTCTCTACATATTTTCTCTCTTTCTCTCTCTACATATTTTCTCTCTCTCTACCTGTTTTACCTCTTTCTCTCTCTACATATTTTCCCTCTTTCTCTCTCTACATATTTTCCCTCTTTCTCTCTCTACATATTTTCCCTCTTTCTCTCTCTACATATTTTCCCTCTTTCTCTCTCTACATATTTTCCCTCTTTCTCTCTCTACATATTTTCCCTCTCTACCTATTTTACCTCTTTCTCTCTACATATTTTCCCTCTTTCTCTCTACCTATTTTCCCTCTTTCTCTCTCTACATATTTTCCCTCTTTCTCTCTCTACATATTTTCCCTCTTTCTCTACTACATATTTTCCTCTTTCTCTCTCTACATATTTTCCTCTTTCTCTCTCTACATATTTTCTTTCTCTCTCTACCTATTTTACCTCTTTCTCTCTCTACCTATTTTCCCTCTTTCTCTCTCTACCTATTTTCCCTCTTTCTCTCTCTACATATTTTCCCTCTTTCTCTCTCTACATATTTCTCTCTCTACATATTTCTCTCTACCTATTTTCCCTCTCTCTCTCTACCTATTTTCCCTCTCTCTCTCTACCTATTTTCCCTCTTTCTCTCTCTACCTATTTTCCCTCTTTCTCTCTCTACCTATTTTCCCTCTTTCTCTCTCTACCTATTTTCCCTCTTTCTCTCTCTACATATTTTCCCTCTCTCTCTCTACCTATTTTCCCTCTTTCTCTCTCTACCTATTTTCCCTCTTTCTCTCTCTACATATTTTCCCTCTTTCTCTCTCTACATATTTTCCCTCTTTCTCTCTCTACCTATTTTCCCTCTTTCTCTCTCTACATATTTTCCCTCTTTCTCTCTCTACATATTTTCCCTCTTTCTCTCTCTACATATTTTCCCTCTTTCTCTCTTTCTCTCTCTACATATTTTCCCTCTTTCTCTCTCTACATATTTTCCCTCTTTCTCTCTCTACCGATTTCCCTCTTTCTCTCTCTACCTATTTTCCCTTTCTCTCTTTCTCTCTCTACCTATTTTCCCTCTTTCTCTCTACCTATTTTCCCTCTTTCTCTCTCTACCTATTTCCCTCTTTCTCTCTCTACCTATTTCCCTCTCTCTACCTATTTTCCCTCTCTCTCTCTCTACCTATTTTCCCTCTCTTTCTCTCTCTACCTATGTTCCCTCTCTCTCTCTCTACCTATTTTCCCTCTCTCTCTCTCTACCTATGTTCCCTCTCTCTCTCTCTACCTATTTCCCCTCTTTCTCTCGACATATTTCTCTCTCTACATATTTTCCCTCTCTCTCTCTCTACCTATTTTCCCTCTCTCTCTCTCTACCTATTTTCCCTCTTTCTCTCTACATATTTCTCTCTACCTATTTTCCCTCTCTCTCTCTCTACCTATTTTCCCTCTTTCTCTCGCTACATATTTTCTCTCTCTCTCTCCCTATTTTCCATCTCTCTCACGCATGTTGGGCATTGAGGCAGTAAATAGACCCTTGGCTCTGTTCCAGGCTCTGTCTCCTAATCAACACAGGGGGAGAAAACAGGAGAGAAGAGAAAGGCTCCCCAGAGAGAAGCCAGCACTGCTGCCACAGAATTATCAACACAACTGTTCTACCACACTGAAACACAGAGACAGAAGGAAGAGAGAGGGGGAGGGATGGAGGGATAGAAGGAGGGAGGTAGAGACAGGGGTAGAGCAACACACTATCCAATTTCAATAACACCTTCCCCACAAACACAGAATTTACAAGCTGCCCCAAAATGCCCCACTGATTAAATATCAGTCTACCCAAGGGTCTCGTAACACAATGATACACATCGCTAGCATCTGTATGCAAATTCTATCCTGTCAAGGATCCTTTAAATGTATACTTATATTGATAAGAGACTGTCAATTAAACCAAACAGGAATACCCTGGTCTCTGAACTATGAATATGCTTCTAAATAAGACTATCATGACAGGGAGGGAAGAAAGGTGTGTAATCTAATCTTCTCCACTCATGTAGTGGGTATTTTGTTTCAAACGGAGAGAGACAGACGCACAGATGGATATTTCCCCATTTCTCTCTCCGCTGGTTCTGGCGGCAGTTGTCATGGCAGTAAGGGAGAAAAGAGAGAACGTGTTTCCTCATCTGAAAATGAACGAGGGGCCCGACATTCCAGCAGTGTGACGCTCACTGCCGACAAAACCATTCCCAGAGGTCATTCCCAGGTCTCGCCACAGGCATGTAGAATATACGGGCAAATAGATTCTGGGCTGGCGTTCCATACAGGGACACTATGTAGTGTTACTGTCCTGAGGTGAGTTCACACATTTAAAGGGTCAAGTGACGTTAGCAAGAGCACAACAGCTCACGTTCATCTCTTTCAGGTTGTATGTAACGTAATAAATGTGTACTGACTTTCTGCCCCTAAGACCCAACACGCCATAGTTCAAATAGGGACCGGTGCTCCAGAAAGCTGATCCAGAGTCAGTTAAAGGCAGAACCAAGAAAGTGACCAGAGAGGATCAAATCCACTAGACTCCCTCAGTGAGAAGTTCTGCCGGCTCTGAGGCCAGATAGGGATTAGAGTTCTCCTGTTCTGATCCATAGAGACTTATCAGAATTAGAGCTCCTAGCACACAGTTACCACAGGAGTTAGAGCCGTAGGTAGAGAACCTACTGCCTTACAAGCCTGTTCATGTCCGTAGGATACTGTGGATGAAAACAGTCAGTATAGAGGTTTAAAATCATTGAGGATTTATCTGATGTGGAGAAGGATAATCACAATGAGGGGTGGCTCTGGATTCAAGTGGGAAGAGACACTAAATCGCTGAACATGAACCAGAATCTGATGAATAGAAGAGATTCACAGCAGGCTTCTCTGCCGAAACACACACACACACACCCTCCATTGGCATGGTTATCACACAGGCTGGACCCACCTGGTGCTTTGTGCCGTGTGAGGAAGTTACCATTTTCAAACACACACCAAAACACACACACACACACACCCAAAGCTCTTTACATTTACAGAACTGTGGCTAGACTGCACCTGGTGCTCTGTCTGAACGTGGAGGTCCCTCCAACAGTAAATAGTCAAATAATATACAGTACCAGACAAATGTTTGGACACACCTACTTATTCCAGGGTATTTTTTTATTTGTGACTATTTTATACATTGTAGAATAATAGTGAAAACATAAATACTATGACATTTGACTGGTACTGTACATAGGCCATTTAACAGATGTGTCATGTGTGCATAAATTTGACATACGTGGTGGTCCCGGGAACCGAACCCACTACCCTGGTGTTACAAGCTCTACGAACTGAGCTTCACAAACCCCCACACTCCCGCATAATATTATCCTAGTATTCACAATACATGCTTTTAGGTTCCATTGTCCACTAAGCCATTCTGAAGATGACACGAGAGGAAAAACAGATTTTTATGAATCCTAAAGCTCTAGCTGGACCCTAGTGACAGAGTCAACCATGCTGGAACCACCAGGAGGCTACGACCAGGGCAGGAGACATGAAGGGAAGACTGTTGATGAGCTTTATTCAGATGCACTGGACCACACTGAGACACAGTCACACAGGATATGAGTCAGGGACAGAATCCGTGAGCAATGCAGGCCTGTTGGTGGCACGTGCTGCTTCATCGTCCGTGAAACACACAGTATTTACCAACCACTCCATACCTAGTCACCCCACGTGACCACACGAACACAGCTACATGCTGTAGTGTCAACATGAGCGCATACACACACCCTGAATGTGGTACTTTACTCCTTGTACACAACCCCACTCCAACAGTTCCAAAGACAAAGAACCTTTGATGAAGAGCTACACACGCCTATTGAAACGAGAGGAGATACGGGGACACTGAGGAGTCACTCTCTCTGTCATAATGGGACATTGGGAACTGAGGGCCCTGCTAAAATGACACACCCCTGTAGGGCTTGGAACACCTGACTATATGCTGTTCACACACACACTGATTGTGCACCCTCTGTGGCCTTGGCCCAGAGTGGGAACAAGTCCATCTGTCACTGGGGCACACGTGCGTAAAGCCATCCCTTGCGCTCTTTCTCTCCCTTAATCATTCTCTCCTTCCCTCATCCTTCGTCACTGTTCTACACATGTCACTGGAGCATGGAGACAGATGTTACCCTGACAACAGCAGGGACAGGCAGATTCAGGGAGACAGAGAGACAGAGAGAGAGAGACAGAGACAGAGAGAGACAGAGAGAGAGAGAGAGAAAAAAAATCTGATGACAAGGTAAACAACCTGCTACTTCTGAGAGAAACAGCTGCTGTGTAACCCACCAGAGAAACAGCTGCTGTGTAACCCACCAGAGAAACAGCTGCTGTGTAACCCACCAGAGAAACAGCTGCTGTGTAACCCACCAGAGAAACAGCTGCTGTGTAACCCACCAGAAAAACACAAGCTGTGTAACTCACCAGAGAAACAGCTGCTGTGTAACCCACCAGAGAAACAGCTGCTGTGTAACCCACCAGAGAAACAGCTGCTTTGTAACTCACCAGAGAAATGTAAGCTGTGTAACTCACCAGAGAAACGTAAGCTGTGTAACCCACCAGAGAAACGTAAGCTGTGTAACCCACCAGAGAAACGTAACCCACCAGCTGTGTAACCCACCAGAGAAACGTAAGCTGTGTAACCCACCAGAGAAACGTAAGCTAAACCCACCAGAGAAACTGTGTAACCCACCAGAGAAACGTAAGCTGTGTAACCCACCAGAGAAACGTAACCCACCAGCTGTGTAACCCACCAGAAAACAGCTGCTTTGTAACCCACCAGAGAAACGTAAGCTGTGTAACCCACCAGAGAAACATAAGCTGTGTAACCCACCAGAGAAACAGTAACCCACCAGCTCTGTAACCCACCAGAGAAACAGCTGCTGTGTAACCCACCAGAGAAACAGCTAAGCTGTGTAACCCACCAGAGAAACAGCTGCTGAGAAACATGCTAACCCACCAGAGAAACAGCTGTGTAACCCACCAGAGAAACAGCTGCGGTGTAGCTGTGTAACCCACCAGAGAAAACAGCTGCTGTGTAACCCACCAGAGAAACCTGCTGTGTAACCCACCAGAAAACAGCTGCTGTGTAACCCACCAGAGAAACAGCTGCTGTGTAACCCACCAGAGAAACAGCTGCTGTGTAACAGCTGCACCAGAGAAACAGCTGCTGTGTAACCCACCAGAGAAACAAATGAGCTGTGTAACCCACAGAGAAACAGCTGCTGTGTAACCCACCAGAGAAACAGCTGCTGTGTAACCCACCAGAGAAACAGCTGCTGTGTAACCCACCAGAGAAACAGCTGCTGTGTAACCCACCAGAGAAACAGCTGCTTTGTAACTCACCAGAGAAACAGCTGCTGTGTAACCCACCAGAGAAATGTAAGCTGTGTAACCCACAGAGAAACTGCTGTGTAACTCACCAGAGAAACAGCTGCTGTGTAACCAACCACCAGAGAAACAGCTGCTGTGTAACCCACCAGAGAAACAGCTGTAACCCACCAGAGAAACAGTAACCCACCAGAGAAACAGCTAAGCACCAGAGAAACAGCTGCTGTGTAACCCACCAGAGAAACAGCTCTGTGTAAACCACCAGAGAAACAGCTGCTGTGTAACCCACCAGAGAAACAGCTGCTGTGTAACTCACCAGAGAAACAGCTGCTGTGTAACCCACCACTCAGAGAAACAGCTGCTGTGTAACCCACCAGAGAAACATAAGCTGCTGTGTAACCCACCAGAGAAATCACCAGAGAAACAGCTGCTGTGTAACCTGTGTAACCCACCAGAGAAACAGCTGCTGTAAACCCACCAGAGAAACATGCTGTGTAACCCACCAGAGAAACAGCTGCTGTGTAACCCACCAGAGAAACGTGTAACCCACCAGAGAAACAGCTGCTGTGTAACCCACCAGAGAAACAGCTGCTGTGTAACCCACCAGAGAAACAGCTGCTGTGTAACTGCTGTGTACCAGAGAAACAGCTGCTGTGTAACCCACTGAAGAAACAGCTGCTGCTGCTGTGTAACCACCAGAGAAACAGCTGCTGTGTAACCCACCAGAGAAACAGCTGCTGTGTGTAACCCACCAGAGAAACAAGCTGTGTAACCCACCAGAGAAACAGCTGCTGTGTAACCCACCAGAGAAACAGCTGCTGTGTAACCCACCAGAGAAACAGCTGCTGTGTAACCCAGAGAAACAGCTGCTGTGTAACCCACCAGAGAAACAGCTGCTGTGTAACCCACCAGAGAAACAGCTGCTGTGTAACCCACTCAGAGAAACAGCTGCTGTGTAACCCACCAGAGAAACAGCTGCTGTGTAACCCACCAGAGAAACTGCTGTGTAACCCACCAGAGAAATGTAAACTGTGTAACCCACCAGAAAAACACATAACCCACCAGAGAAACAGCTGTGTAACCCACCAGAGAAACAGCTGCTTTGTAACTCACCAGAGAAACAGCTGCTGTGTAACCCACCAGAGAAACGTAAGCTGTGTAACCCACCAGAGAAACATAAGCAGTGTAACCCACCAGAGAAACAGTAAGCTCTGTAACCCACCAGAGAAACAGCTGCTGTGTAAGACACCAGAGAAACAGCTGCTGTGTAACCCACCAGAGAAACAGCTGCTGTGTAACTCACCAGAGAAACAGCTGCTGTGTAACCCACGAACTCACCAGAGAAAGCGGCTGTGTAACTGCTGTGTAACTCACCAGAGAAACAGCTGCTGTGTAACTGCTGTAACCCACCAGAGAAACATAAGCGGTGTAACCCACCAGAGAAACAGCTGCTGTGTAACCCACCAGAGAAATGTAACTCACCAGCAGTTTAACTCAACCAGAGAAACAGCTGCTGTGTAACCCACCAGAGAAACGTAAGCTCTGTAAACCACCAGAGAAACAGCTGCTGTGTAACCCACCAGAGAAACAGCTGCTGTGTAACTCACCAGAGAAACAGCTGCTGTGTAACCCACAGCTGCTGTGTAGAGAAACAGCTGCTGTGTAACTCACCAGAGAAACAGCTTCTGTGTAACCCACCAGAGAAACATAAGCGGTGTAACCCACCAGAGAAACAGCTGCTGTGTAACCCACCAGAGAAATGTAAGCAGTTTAACTCACCAGAGAAACAGCTGCTGTGTAACCCACGAGAGAAACGGCTGCTGTGTAACTCACCAGAGAAACAGCTTCTGTGTAACCCACAAGAGAAACATAAGCGGTGTAACCCACCAGAGAAACAGCTGCTGTGTAACCCACCAGAGAAACGTAAGCTCTGTAACCCACCAGAGAAACAGCTGCTGTGTAACCCACCAGAGAAACAGCTGCTGTGTAACCCACCAGAGAAACAGCCGCTGTGTAACCCACCAGAGAAACAGCCGCTGTGTAACCCACCAGAGAAACAGCTGCTGTGTAACCCACTGAAGAGAACAGCTGCTGTGTAACCCACTGAAGAAACAGCTGCTGTGTAACCCACCAGACAAATGTAAGCTGTGTAACCCACCAGAGAAACAGCTGTAAAAACTGTGTAACTCCACCAGAAAAACATAAGCTGTGTAACCCACCAGAGAAACAGCTGCTGTGTAACCCACCAGAGAAACAGCTGCTTTGTAACCACCAGAGAAACGTAAGCTGTGTAACCCACCAGAGAAACGTAAGCTGTGTAACCCACCAGAGAAACATAAGCTGCTGTGTAACCCACCAGAGAAACGTAAGCTCTGTAACCCACCAGAGAAACAGCTGCTGTGTAACCCACCAGAGAAACAGCTGCTGTGTAACCCACCAGAGAAACAGCTGCTGTGTAACCCACCAGAGAAACAGCTGCTGTGTAACCCACCAGAGAAACAGCTGCTGTGTAACCCACCAGAGAAACAGCTGCTGTGTAACCCACCAGAGAAACAGCTGCTGTGTAACCCACCAGAGAAACAGCTGCTGTGTAACTGTGTAACCCACCAGAGAAACATCTGCTGTGTAACCCACCAGAGAAACAGCTGCTGTGTAACCTGTAACACCAGAGAAACAGCTGCTGTGTAACCCCCAGAGAAACAGCTGCTGTGTAACTCACCAGAGAAACAGCTGCTGTGTAACCCACCAGAGAAACAGCTGCTGTGTAACTCACCAGAGAAACAGCTGCTGTGTAACTCACCAGAGAAACAGCTGCTGTGTAACCCACCAGAGAAACAGCTGCTGTGTAACTCACCAGAGAAACAGCTGCTGTGTAACTCACCAGAGAAACATCTGCTGTGTAACTCACCAGAGAAACAGCTGCTGTGTAACTCACCAGAGAAACAGCTGCTGTGTAACCACCAGAGAAACAGCTGCTGTAAGACAGCTGCTGCTGTGTGTAACTCACCAGAGAAACAGCTGCTGTGTAACTCACCAGAGAAACAGCTGCTGTGTAACTCACCAGAGAAACAGCTGCTGTGTAACTCACCAGAGAAACAGCTGCTGTGTAACCCACCAGAGAAACAGCTGCTGTGTAACAGCTGCTGTGTAACACCAGAGAAACAGCTGCTGTGTAACCACCAGAGAAACAGCTGCTGTGTAACTCACCAGAGAAACAGCTGCTGTGTAACTCACCAGAGAAACAGCTGCTGTGTAACTCACCAGAGAAACAGCTGCTGTGTAACTCACCAGAGAAACAGCTGCTGTGTAACTCACCAGAGACACAGCTGCTGTGTAACTCACCAGAGACACAGCTGCTGTGTAACTCACCAGAGACACAGCTGCTGTGTAACTCACCAGAGAAACAGCTGCTGTGTAACTCACCAGAGAAACAGCTGCTGTGTAACTCACCAGAGAAACAGCTGCTGTGTAACTCACCAGAGAAACAGCTGCTGTGTAACTCACCAGAGAAACAGCTGCTGTGTAACTCACCAGAGAAACAGCTGCTGTGTAACCCCCCAGAGAGACAGCTGCTGTGTAACCCACCAGAGAAATGTAAACTGTGTAACCCACCAGAAAACCATAAGCTGTGTAACCCACCAGAGAAACAGCTGCTTTGTAACTCACCAGAGAAACAGCTGCTGTGTAACCCACCAGAGAAACAGCTGCTGTGTAACCCACCAGAGAAACATAAGCAGTGTAACCCACCAGAGAAACGTAAGCTCTGTAACCCACCAGAGAAACAGCTGCTGTGTAAGACACCAGAGAAACAGCTGCTGTGTAACCCACCAGAGAAACAGCTGCTGTGTAACTCACCAGAGAAACAGCTGCTGTGTAACCCACGAGAGAAACGGCTGCTGTGTAACTCACCAGAGAAACAGCTTCTGTGTAACCCACCAGAGAAACATAAGCGGTGTAACCCACCAGAGAAACAGCTGCTGTGTAACCCACCAGAGAAATGTAAGCAGTTTAACTCACCAGAGAAACAGCTGCTGTGTAACCCACCAGAGAAACGTAAGCTCTGTAAACCACCAGAGAAACAGCTGCTGTGTAACCCACCAGAGAAACAGCTGCTGTGTAACTCACCAGAGAAACAGCTGCTGTGTAACCCACCAGAGAAATGTAAGCTCTGTAACCCACCAGAGAAACAGCTGCTGTGTAACCCACCAGAGAAACAGCTGCTCTGTAAACCACCAGAGAAACAGCTGCTGTGTAACCCACCAGAGAAACAGCTGCTGTGTAACCCCCCAGAGAAACAGCTGCTGTGTAACTCACCAGAGAAACAGCTGCTGTGTAACTCACCAGAGACACAGCTGCTGTGTAACTCACCAGAGACACAGCTGCTGTGTAACTCACCAGAGACACAGCTGCTGTGTAACTCACCAGAGACACAGCTGCTGTGTAACTCACCAGAGACACAGCTGCTGTGTAACTCACCAGAGACACAGCTGCTGTGTAACTCACCAGAGACACAGCTGCTGTGTAACTCACCAGAGACACAGCTGCTGTGTAACTCACCAGAGACACAGCTGCTGTGTAACTCACCAGAGAAACAGCTGCTGTGTAACTCACCAGAGAAACAGCTGCTGTGTAACTCACCAGAGAAACAGCTGCTGTGTAACCCCCAAGAGAGACAGCTGCTGTGTAACTCACCAGAGAAACAGCTGCTGTGTAACCCACCAGAGACACAGCTACCGTTTAACTTACCAGAGAAACAGCTGCTGTGTAACTCACCAGAGAAACAGCTGCTGTGTAACTCACCAGAGACACAGCTGCTGTGTAACTCACCAGAGAAACAGCTGCTGTGTAACTCACCAGAGAAACAGCTGCTGTGTAACTCACCAGAGAAACAGCTGCTGTGTAACTCACCAGAGAGACAGCTGCTGTGTACCTCACCAGAGAGACAGCTGCTGTGTACCTCACCAGAGAGACAGCTGCTGTGTAACTCACCAGAGAGACAGCTGCTGTGTAACTCACCAGAGAGACAGCTGCTGTGTAACTCACCAGAGAAACAGCTGCTGTGTAACTCACCAGAGAAACAGCTGCTGTGTAACTCACCAGAGAAACAGCTGCTGTGTAACCCACCAGAGAAATGTAAGCTCTGTAACCCACCAGAGAAACAGCTGCTGTGTAACCCACCAGAGAAACAGCTGCTCTGTAAACCACCAGAGAAACAGCTGCTGTGTAACCCACCAGAGACACAGCTGCTGTGTAACTCACCAGAGAAACAGCTGCTGTGTAACCCACCAGAGAAACAGCTGCTGTGTAACCCCCCAGAGAAACAGCTGCTGTGTAACTCACCAGAGAAACAGCTGCTGTGTAACTCACCAGAGACACAGCTGCTGTGTAACTCACCAGAGACACAGCTGCTGTGTAACTCACCAGAGAAACAGCTGCTGTGTAACTCACCAGAGAAACAGCTGCTGTGTAACTCACCAGAGAAACAGCTGCTGTGTAACTCACCAGAGAAACAGCTGCTGTGTAACTCACCAGAGACACAGCTGCTGTGTAACTCACCAGAGAAACAGCTGCTGTGTAACTCACCAGAGAAACAGCTGCTGTGTAACTCACCAGAGAAACAGCTGCTGTGTAACTCACCAGAGAAACAGCTGCTGTGTAACTCACCAGAGAGACAGCTGCTGTGTAACTCTCCAGAGAAACAGAGGCTGTGTAACTCACCAGAGAGACAGCTGCTGTGTAACTCACCAGAGAGACAGCTGCTGTGTAACTCACCAGAGAGACAGCTGCTGTGTAACTCACCAGAGAGACAGCTGCTGTGTAACTCACCAGAGAAACAGCTGCTGTGTAACTCACCAGAGAGACAGCTGCTGTGTAACCCACCAGAGAAATGTAAGCAGTGTCACCCACCAGAGAAACGTAAGCAGTGTCACCCACCAGAGAAACGTAAGCTGTGTCACCCACCAGAGAAACGTAAGCTGTGTCACCCACCAGAGAAACGTAAGCTGTGTCACCCACCAGAGAAACGTAAGCTGTGTCACCCACCAGAGAAACGTAAGCTGTGTCACCCACCAGAGAAACGTCAGCTGTGTAACCCACCAGAGAAACGTCAGCTGTGTCACCCACCAGAGAAACGTCAGATGTGTAACCCACCAGAGAAATATTAAAACTAAAACTAAACCACAACACCACCCACTGACCTCTTTCTGTGGGGACTTTACTAAAACTATAAATCACTGGTTAGGCTAAATTAAAAAAGGATTAAAAAATGTAAATTTAGGAAAGAGGCCACAGTCTTTCCACATGAATCATCAAAACTAGAGCACAGGCAGCCATCTTGGAAACCCAGCGCTACATAGTGAGTCAGGAACAGAGAGGAGTCCTCTGTATACTGTTTGTGGACAGATTTAACGGAATATACCTTTCCATCCACACCCCGAGAACATAGAGTGGAATGGTATTCTTAACAAGTGCTCTGGGGATGAGGTTTGGGAATGTTTGGCCAGAGCTGCTGCCACAGGCGTACCAACTTCCACACAGGGCGAAGCCATGGATGTCTTGGTGTCAGAGGCATGGAACCAATCAAGGTTCAGAGGACAACAGGAAGTGAGAGGTCGAGCCCTGACTCTGGAATTCCTGTTTTTCAGCTTCTGCTTTACTCTTTGACTGATTCACCCCCTCTTCTCCC
The DNA here is from genome assembly GCF_021184085.1 of Oncorhynchus gorbuscha. Classification (NCBI taxonomy): domain Eukaryota; kingdom Metazoa; phylum Chordata; class Actinopteri; order Salmoniformes; family Salmonidae; genus Oncorhynchus; species Oncorhynchus gorbuscha. Next base: position 30,612,137 of record NC_060195.1, read on the forward strand.
TTTCCTTCCCTCTGTTCCATCCTCCCCCTCTCACCCCTCCTTTCTCCTCCCCCTCTCCCTTCCGCTCTCGGTCATCCTGTTCCCTTCCACTTCCTATCTTACTATTCCGTTACTCTATTTCCATCTGTCGTTACTCTCCTCTTCTCTACTCTAAACCTTCCCCTCTATCTCCCTCCAATCCCTGCCCTCCAATCCATCCATTTCCCCCTCTCCATCCAATCCATCCATTCCCTCTCTCCCTCATTCTCTCATAGCACAGTGCTTCACTGCTGATCTTGTTTAGTAATTGGAAGTCAGAAAGAGAGACTGCATTTCCTAGTCTTGGGTCAGATGAAATATTAAATCTCTCCTCTTCTCCTTCATCTCCTCCTCTAGCTGGATGACACAGTAAGGAAAGCCCCGTCACCACGTCCGAGGGAAAAGGATGAGGCTCAACAACACTAGTCTTTAGGAGAAATCCTGCTTTGTTAGGTGACTTAGTCAATCTAGGTGAGCAGGCTCAAGACTGGATGTTAAAACTAGTATTAGAACCATGAGTTGAATTCTCCTTTCAATATGGTAAACTAACTCAACAAAGGCAACCATCTGAAGATAAAACCTTCACCGCCACTGGTTATAACCTAGTCCTTATAGACCTCAAATGACATTGAACAAGTGATTTTTCAGAAACACCTGTGATATGGCTAATAGAGTTATCTCACCAATACCCTGCCTTCTGCCCCCTGGTGCCCTCACCTCATTGGCTGAGTTCATTAGGTGCTTCCTGTTGAGCGTCATACTGAGTGTGTTGTTATGGCTCATCATGGGTGTCTTAACAAACATAAAGTCACTGCGGCTGGAGGTGGTGGAGTAGCAGGGTCTGTAGGTCCGTGTTCCTGGGGGGTCTTGAGCCCCTCCCACCACCTCCATGTAACGGATGGGTCCGTCTGTGTTGAGCTGCAGGTGGAGGTCCTTGTGGGGCCTCTGATGGTAGGCCCTGCTGGGCCGGTAATGGCTGTAGCAGCAGCCTGTCCCTCCATGGTCGCTGCGGTGGCGGAGGCATCGGACCATGATGATGAAGAAGGTGAGGAAGGACATGGCCGAGACGCAGGCCAGTGAGATGATGAGGTACAGGGTGATGTCAGACATCCCAGTCCGCCGCATCCCCGACGTTTTCCGCTTGTCCATGGCGGCGTCACTGGCGCCCTTCTCCTCCACTGTTACCGTAATGGCCACAGTGGTGGAGAGAGTAGGTTCGCCGTTGTCCTGGACGACCACAGTGATGTCATAGGCGGAGCCACCCTCCTCCTCGGCTAGCTTGCGAGTGGTGCGGAGCTCGCCGGTGTGCGGGGTGATGAGGAACAGAGCAGCGTGAGGCCCGGGGGCGATGGAGTAGAACAACCAGGCGTTATGACCGCTATCGGGATCCACCCCAACCAGTTTATTAATGAGATGCCCTGGCCCAGCCGACAGCGGTACACTGAGCTGCAGCCCCGTATCCTGGGGGAAGGGGGGGTACACGATGAGGGGCGCATTGTCGTTAAGATCTACTACGAATACATGCACGGTGACGTTGGTGGTCCGAGGTGGCGCCCCGGCGTCTCGAGCCTGTACCTCAATGCGGAAGGCGCTGAGGGTTTCATGGTCCAGGGAGTGCATGCTATAGATGTGGCCAGTCTCTGGGTTGATGTAGACATTGGAGGAGATGTGTGAGCCCTGGACCATGCTGGGCAGGATGGAAAAGGAGACGCGGGCATTTTCCCCTATGTCCGGGTCAGAGGCCACCACCATGGCGATTGGGGTGCTGGGGGCGTTGTTCTCGGGGACGTCCACTGAGTAAGAGGCCTGGGAGAACGACGGAGCGTTGTCATTCACGTCTGACAGCTTGACCACGAAGGTCGTACATGACGACAGGGGAGGGGATCCAGCGTCGGTCGCCATGATGACCACAGTGTAATCAGCCATGGTCTCTCTGTCCAGGTTGCCGTCGGTGATGAGGTTGTAGTGCTCTCCAAAGGCGGAGTTGAGTTTGAAGGGCAGGTCAGACTGGACCTTTAATGTTACCTTGCCGTTCTTACCAGAGTCCAGGTCCCTTGCGCTGATGAGGGCGATAACTGTGCCCAGTGCTGCGTCCTCCTGGATAGGACTGGTCAGGGACGTCAACATCACCTCCGGAGAGTTATCATTCACGTCAGTGACTTCAACTTTGATGTTACAGGATGCTTCCATGGCGGGGGTTCCCCCATCCCTGGCCAGCACAGTGACGTAATACTCATTCGCTGTCTCGTAATCCACGTGACCATTCACACGGACCTCACCGGTTTTCGAATCCACGCTGAATAGCTTGAGCACCCGGTCCGGCGTGTATTTACTAAACAGGAAGGAGATCTCCCCGTTCTGAGCATAATCCGCATCGGTTGCGTTCAGTTTCGTTACTAAAGTGCCCTTTTCAACATTCTCCAACACGCTAACTTTTTTAATCGACATGTCAAAGACGGGCGCGTTGTCATTGACGTCCAGAATTGTAATGAGTAGAAGAGTTGAGCCAGACTTCTCTGGCTGTCCCCCGTCTAGGGCAGTAAGCAACAGGCGAAACGAGGCCTGCGTCTCCCTATCCAAAGCCTTCACTAAAACTAACTCCGGGAACTTATCCCCGTCACTTTTCGTTTCCACATTCAAAACAAAGCGGTCGTTGGATGCGAGGTGATACGTACGCAGAGAGTTGATACCCACATCTGGGTCGTGCGCACTCTCCAGTCGGAACCGGGTGCCCGGCGCGGCCGCCTCTGATATCTCCAAGGAAATATTATTAGTGGAAAACTGCGGCGCATTGTCATTCACATCCACAATATCCACAAGAACACGATGTATTGCTAAAGGGTCTTCGAGTACAATCTCAACATGCAGTGAACATGTTTCACTTAATTCGCACATGTGTTCCCTGTCAATTGTCTGTCTAATAATAAAATCCCCAGTCGCTTGGTTCACCTCGAAGTACTGCGCGTTAGATTCCGAGACCACACGCAATTTTCTCTGAATTATCATTTGAACGGTGAGACCCAAATCTTTAACGATATTCCCGACCACAGCCCCCGGACTGAGCTCTTCTGACACCGAGTAACTAAGCTGGGCGGTCGCGCCCATGAGGCAAGCCAGGGAAAACCATAGCCTCAGCACGGGCCACCCTCCGCAGTGCTTCCTCTGTCTGGATTCCATTATGAGAGGGGTCCGGGGGATGGAAAAGTTAAAAGTTCCTCTTTACCTTAACTAATCCATGGTTTCGTGAAAACAACGGTACCAGGCTGTTGGTAAACACTTCCGCTTAAGAAAAAGTGCGGTGGGAAGTTTATAAGTAATCATGACGCCCTTATTCTATATGTAAAATAAAGAGTAAAGGTAAAACTGCTTGAAGGCTAAAACTCTCCCCAGTCTGCCTCCTCTGCTCCGCTCCTCTTAGGGCGGGGACACAAAGACACGTTTCCTATTGGCCGAGCACCCGGGACTTGCTCCCCATACAGAGAGAACTCTTTCACAGAGCGGAGAGAGTGAAAACGTTTTAGAGGCACTTCTTTTGCACTAACAACCAAGTTACCGACACGTTACAGGCGAAATCCATTATTGTTTTAAGCAAAACAACTCTGAATGCACAACAGAAAGGCAAAGGGAAGCGTAAAAGCAAATGATTGAGTTTGTTTTTAAAAAGAAAGTGACTTATGCCTTTTCCAAAGACATGCTGCACAGACCGAAACAAAAAGGGTGGGTATGAACCACAACTGTAAGTATGAACTTGTTGTTATGTTTTGTCAACGAAAGGAACTTATTCCACTGAATATAGACAACGTTAAAAGGGAAGTGATGAACTGATGGTCAAATTGCAATGATAGATTTAGCCGCAAGGTGGCATGTTTCCAAAGCGTTTCCATTTCAGAAGTGTTGATAACGCTTGAATCATACACCATTATGTGACCTAGACTCGTCTTGGCAAGGAGGCAGCAATGTCATTGATGACAAATACAACGAGCATTGGCCTACTTACAACAGCTGTGTTGTAACAGGCATACTACAACAGTTAATAAATGGCATATGCACTTATTTACATTTACATTTGAGTAATTTAACAGACGCCTTTATCCAGAGGGATTTACAGTCAGATGACAAAAGTCACTTATCGTTTGATCCGGTGAAAATTAGTACGCCTACGGTCTTGACAAAATATTTGAATGAGAAATTACAGTGCTATGATATAGGCCTAAAGCAATCCATATAATTCACTGGTATGCTAAATGAGGTAATCAACGAGAAATGGTTTAATAACTATTAACACAATTTGTGTAAATTCATATTTTGAAAAATCATAATTGTCTTCATTTTCGTTATGAAGAAAATATTTTACATGAAACCACAAGCCTACATTTTTTTTTATGTAGTTGATAAGTGTTTACAATGAATTATTTTTCTGAACTACTCTACAACCATATATGACATGCAGGTTAAGATATCATCCATTCTCATAGGCTACAACGTTGAGGTGAATGTGCATACCGGTATGCATGATTTGGCACTAATACTATATAATATTAGGCCGACATTGTTATATCATAAAGTGCACCCTGGACAATTAAAAGTCACAACACAGTTCATCATACACTCTCAGGGTGTAATGTCATAACTGATGGTGGATCTTCACTTACGGATTATGACATCATAGGCTACATTAACAATTAACTCTGAATTCTCATGATAGGACGTCATAAAGCACTAGAGTCAGGAATATTATTCGTCACAATGCTGTTGTTTACTGCTCACCTGCTGGCTCTCAAAGGTCCAGGCGCTGTCGGGTAAAGACGCGTCTAGAACGTTGATCATCTCCTTAAAGTCAGTGGTGCTGCTGGGCTTAACGAAGGTGAAATCACTGAACTCTGACATGGGAGAGAGACAGGACCTGAAGGACTGACTCTGAGACAACATGTCCCCTCCCAGGACCTCTACGTACTTAATAGGCCCGTCAGTGTTGAGCTGGATCTGCAGGTTTCTATTGGGGTTATTGTAGCCGTCCAAATCGTCCAGTCTCATGCAGCAACTACCGCTGCTCCTGCTGTTTCTAACGCACTTGACCGCTAACATGACAAAAGTCACCAGAGACAGCATGGACACCGAGGCCAGAGAGAGGATCAAATACAGGGTGATTCTCCCGCTTTTCTTGCCGGGCTCTGGCGCTTTCTGCCGGAGGTCCAAGATGGGTTCTTGGAGCCCGTCCTCTACCAGTATGGCCACTGTGACCGTGGAAGACTGTACCGGTTCCCCGTCGTCCTTTATCTCTATAAGCAGCCTCTGAGAGGAGTCGTCCTGCTCGGACACAGCGCGTTTAGTCCTTACTTCTCCTGTGTAAAGATTGACATTGAACAGAGACGCATCTGTGGCCCCCGCCAGTTTATACGAGATCCAGGCGTTATGACCCGAGTCTGCATCCACGGCCGTTACCTTAGTAACCAGGTGGCCTGCTTTAGAAGAGCGGGGCATCTTCTGGTGAGAGAGCGAGCCCAGGGCAGCGGAGGGGTAAATAACAGCGGGGGCATTGTCGTTCTGGTCCAGGATAAAAACATGGACAGTGGCGTTGCTGCTCAGAGACTGAGAGCCGTGGTCCTTTGCCTGCACCAGAATCTGAAACACCTTCAGTGTCTCATAGTCAAACGAGTGCATGCTGTAGATGCTGCCGTTATCAGAGTTCATATACACATAGGAGGAGACAGACAAGCCCTGCACTTTGGTGTCCAGGATACAGTAGGAGATCTTGGCATTATCCCCGAAATCCAGGTCAGATGCAGATACTGAGGAGAGCATGGAGCCTGGTAGTCCATTCTCTTTTAAATATACATCATAGGAGGACTGAGTGAATTTAGGGGAGTTGTCGTTGACATCAATGATACTGACAGGTATAGTTTTCTTGGTAGTCAGGGGAGGGGAGCCCGAATCAGTGGCTGTTATCTCAATTTTATACTCTGAGAAGCTCTCTCGGTCTAAAACACCACTGGTGACCAGTGCGTAATTATTAGAAAATGACGGTTTCAAACTAAAATGATAGTCTCGCGGGAGTTGTAACGTAACTTTACCGTTATCACCGGAGTCTAGGTCACGGGCGCTGATCAAAGCCACGACTGTGCCACTTGGCACATCTTCTCGCACCGGACTCGGTTGGGAGGTGAGGACGATTTCGGGAGCATTGTCGTTCAGGTCAACCACTTCCACCTGCACACTACAGTGTCCTTCCATCTCCGGGATACCTTTATCTTTAGCAGTGATATCAATTTCAAAGTTTACAGCAGTTTCGTAATCTAATTTACCTTTCAAAAACATCACTCCCGTTTCCGTATCAATATCAAATGTAGAAAGTACAGACTCGGGTGTGTGCTCACCAAATGTATATTTTACCTCACCATTTTGACCATCATCTTTATCCGTTGCCTTAAGTTTAACAATGAAAGCGCCTTTTGCGCTATTTTCGCCGATGGAAGCTTTATACACTGATTTTTCAAATACGGGGATATTATCATTTACATCAAGCACTGTAATTGTTATCTGTGACGTCCCGGATCTGACTGGACTCCCCCCATCCAGTGCTGTCAATAGTAGCTGATGGACAGCTTTTTCCTCTCGGTCAAGTGGTTTCTCTAAAACCAGTTCAGGGACTTTTCTTCCATTACGAAGCTCTTTTACTTTTAAACTAAAACAGTCGTCTTTACTGATGGTATAGGATTTAAATGAGTTGCTTCCCACGTCAGGGTCCTCTGCGCTCTCCAACGGAAAACGAACACCCGCTACAGTAGATTCTGCTATTTTTAATGCCTGCTCCTTTGTGAGAAAAGTAGGGGAATTGTCATTTATGTCTCGTATGTCCACCTCAATTCGATGTAACTGTAACGGGTTCTCAATTACAACCTTTAGAGGTAAAATGCAGCTGGCGCTTTGTCCGCATAAAGTGTCTCTATCTATTCTCTCATTGACGACCAGCTCGCCCTTCCCCACATCCACACTGAAGTACCGCTTACCAGCCTCAGAAGCGACACGCAGCTTACGGTCAAATATCTCAGATAGTCCCAAACCCAGATCTTTGGCTAGATTTCCCACCACCGAGCCCCGTTTCAGTTCCTCCGGGATGGTGTAGCGAGTCTGTCCGTCTATTGTACTCCACAAGAGAAAGAAATGATGCCACCAAAGAGCCAGCCATCTCCAGTCTCGGTATCCCATTCTCTTTGTCATTCCTGATCCGTTACAGCACAATTCCTAATTAAATACTGTCCAGATCAAAGAGCTTCATATCAAAACATCTCCAGAATGTATATTCCATTCAGCAATTTTCCCATAAAAGTTTTATCACGACATGGACGTTGTGTTTGGAGTATGTAGTCTTTACGTGTATGGAAGCGCATCCCTCTCTCCTCCAGCTCGGAGTATTGTAAGGGTTACGTTGCTGAGGCTGGGGGAGGGGGTAGATCTCTTTGGACAGTTCTGCACACTATTGGTGCACAGCGTACATCTCTAACATCCAATGAGGGGCCACCAGTACAGACCTCTTAAAGCCACAGCAGTCACACTACCCACGCGCTCTAACACCCACTGACAGCACACAGAGAGAGTCCTATTAGCCCCTGCAATAATATACTGTTCATGATGATGTACAACATCCTATGGGCAGCCAAGAGGTAAGCCTATGTCTCAGAATGTGTAAAGGTGTAAACCAGGATGGAAAATAAAATACCGTATTGCTCAGACTTCATCCCAAACAGTCATTCTAAAAAGAGCCCAAGTGGAAGGAAACACTTTTTTTTTACTACTAAGTTTATATAAACTATCAAATGAGCTCCAATCGATCATAAAAATACCAGCAATTGTACAATTTAAAAATGTTCAACAACTGTAAATGTATCTCTGTTAGAATGCCATGAGCCCACAGAATCACACCGTTGATTCCGAGGTGGTGTTAATCAGGGTCACAACAGAACTACCACCACGTTTAACACCCACAGAAACATTATCACTCAGAGTCACTGATGATTATGACCAGGGGATTCCTGTGGTTTTCTAATCATCCATTGAAGATGGGACGGCAGGGTAGCCTAGTTGTTAGAGCGTTGGACTAGTAACCGAAAGGTTGCAAGTTCGAATCCCAGAGCTGACAAGGTACAAATCTGTCGTTCTGCCCCTGAACAGGCAGTTAACCCACTGTTCCTAGGCCGTCATTGAAAATAAGAATTTGTTCTTAACTGACTTGCCTAGTAAAATAAAGGTTACATTTTTTTTAAATGGCTGCCTACGTCAGCAGTTCAATTAAGAAACCGGCTGATAATAATTTTTTACATCATTGTATTATGAAAAACTGAAACCATGATTTCGATTCATATTATTGTAAGGTTCCGTGGCAGAGTTTTTCACTGCACCTACTTCCTCTAATACATGACGAATACTGAGCATAAACTATGCGCTAGCCACACAATATTCTTATTCTATCTAAACAACCACCCCAAACAACAAGCTATGATTTATGGAATGAAAGACACCAGTGGAGGTTATTTTGTTACCTATTCTTCTAATGGCGATTAATGACGTCACTAAACAATATACATTGTTTAGTATATCATAACATCGAATATCATAACAATCACAATCAACTACAGTTCACTGCTCACCTGCTGGCTCTCAAAGGTCCAGGCGCTGTCGGGTAAAGACGCGTCTAGAATGTTGATCATCTCCTTAAAGTCAGTGGTGCTGCTGGGCTTAACGAAGGTGAAATCACTGAACTCTGACATGGGAGAGAGACAGGACCTGAAGGACTGACTCTGAGACAACATGTCCCCTCCCAGGACCTCTACGTACTTAATAGGCCCGTCAGTGTTGAGCTGGATCTGCAGGTTTCTATTGGGCTTATTGTAGCCGTCCAAATCGTCCAGTCTCATGCAGCAACTACCGCTGCTCCTGCTGTTTCTAACGCACTTGACCGCTAAACATGACAAAAGTTACCAGAGACAGCATGGACACCGAGGCCAGAGAGAGGATCAAATACAGGGTGATTCTCCCGCTTTTCTTGCCGGGCTCTGGCGCTTTCTGCCGGAGGTCCAAGATGGGTTCTTGGAGCCCGTCCTCTACCAGTATGGTCACTGTGACCGTGGAAGACTGTACCGGTTCCCCGTCGTCCTTTATCTCTATAAGCAGCCTCTGAGAGGAGATCTTGGCATTATCCCCGAAATCCAGGTCAGATGCAGATACTGAGGAGAGCATGGAGCCTGGTAGTCCATTCTCTTTTAAATAGACATTATAGGAGGACTGAGTGAATTTAGGGGAGTTGTCGTTGACATCAATGATACTGACAGGTATAGTTTTCTTGGTAGTCAGGGGAGGGGAGCCCGAATCTGTGGCTGTTATCTCAATTTTATACTCTGAGAAGCTCTCTCGGTCTAAAACACCACTGGTGACCAGTGCGTAATTATTAGAAAATGACGGTTTCAAACTAAAATGATAGTCTCGCGGGAGTTGTAACGTAACTTTACCGTTATCACCGGAGTCTAGGTCACGGGCGCTGATCAAAGCCACGACTGTGCCACTTGGCACATCTTCTCGCACCGGACTCGGTTGGGAGGTGAGGACGATTTCGGGAGCATTGTCGTTCAGGTCAACCACTTCCACCTGCACACTACAGTGTCCTTCCATCTCCGGGATACCTTTATCTTTAGCAGTGATATCAATTTCAAAGTTTACAGCAGTTTCGTAATCTAATTTACCTTTCAAAAACATCACTCCCGTTTCCGTATCAATATCAAATGTAGAAAGTACAGACTCGGGTGTGTGCTCACCAAATGTATATTTTACCTCACCATTTTGACCATCATCTTTATCCGTTGCCTTAAGTTTAACCATGAAAGCGCCTTTTGCGCTATTTTCGCCGATGGAAGCTTTATACACTGATTTTTCAAATACGGGGATATTATCATTTACATCAAGCACTGTAATTGTTATCTGTGACGTCCCGGATCTGACTGGACTCCCCCCATCCAGTGCTGTCAATAGTAGCTGATGGACAGCTTTTTCCTCTCGGTCAAGTGGTTTCTCTAAAACCAGTTCAGGGACTTTTCTTCCATTACGAAGCTCTTTTACTTTTAAACTAAAACAGTCGTCTTTACTGATGGTATAGGATTTAAATGAGTTGCTTCCCACGTCAGGGTCCTCTGCGCTCTCCAACGGAAAACGAACACCCGCTACAGTAGATTCTGCTATTTTTAATGCCTGCTCCTTTGTGAGAAAAGTAGGGGAATTGTCATTTATGTCTCGTATGTCCACCTCAATTCGATGTAACTGTAACGGGTTCTCAATTACAACCTTTAGAGGTAAAATGCAGCTGGCGCTTTGTCCGCATAAAGTGTCTCTATCTATTCTCTCATTGACGACCAGCTCGCCCTTCCCCACATCCACACTGAAGTACCGCTTACCAGCCTCAGAAGCGACACGCAGCTTACGGTCAAATATCTCAGATAGTCCCAAACCCAGATCTTTGGCTAGATTTCCCACCACCGAGCCCCGTTTCAGTTCCTCCGGGATGGTGTAGCGAGTCTGTCCGTCTATTGTACTCCACAAGAGAAAGAAATGATGCCACCAAAGAGCCAGCCATCTCCAGTCTCGGTATCCCATTCTCTTTGTTATTCTGATCCGTTACAGCACAATTCCTAATTAAATACTGTCCAGAACAAAGAGCTTCATATCAAAATATATCTCCAGAATGTATATTCCATTTAGCATTTTACATTAGTTTTCATATAGAAACGGATGTTTAGATGACATTATCCTTCCGTCTATGTAAGTACATCCCTCTCTCTTCTCCGGCTCGGATTATTGTAAGGGTTACGGTGCTGAGGCTGAGGGGAGGGAGTAGATCTCTTTGTACAGTTCTGCACACTATTGGTGCACAGCGTGCATCTCTAACACCCAATGAGAGACCAACAGAACAGACCTCTTAAAGCCACAGCAGCATCCAGGAGCTGCATATAAGGACTCTGACGCAACACACACAGAGAGAGAGAGAGAGATAGTTATGGTCAACTCACTATTTTTGATATACTGTCTAACTATATTGTTGTGAAATATATTATGGACAGGGCAGCCCATAGCCAACAGAAAGGAATAGGTTAAAGTTTAAACAACCATGATCATCATATAAATGCGTTCAAGTGTAAACCATGATAAGAAATATTCTCTCTCATTACGCGCAGACATCATCCAAAACACTGCCATTCTAGTGGAGCCCATAGAAAGGAAACACTTGGTTTTACTATTATACATGAACTATTGATTGAGCTGCAATGAATGTGAACAATATACTGTATATCTTATAGCAATTATAAATTAGCGTCTCTTTGCCATCTTTGCCACAAAAACAACACAGTTCATTTCAATTGGAATGTCGCTGTCCATGGTGCTGAAACCCTCAGCCTCTATAAACCAGTCAGACTGAAACATAATCATGCCCAACACGCACTACAGACAGTAGTAATAGTTTTTACACTGTCTCTGAGGATTACAACCAAGATTCAAATCATTCAGCTATTTCGAAATCATAGCGAAATCATACAGCAAATTATCTAACGTGGATACACCTAAAGTATGGAACAATTGCGCTGTTTTGTTCAATGGTGAAATGATTTAGAATTGACAAAACACTGCTTGAATTCTAAGTTTCACTCCGACTTCAGATGCACAGCAGTTAGTAACTATGCATTTACTGGCTTTAGGGCGTGACATATGGAGTCTCAAAATGAACCTACCATTATATTCCATCATTGTAAAGGAAACTACTATCAGGAGAACAAGTTGAGATTTGGTAAATGTTGAAATACAAACTACTATATGTCACAAAAAAGTCTACATTCGAATATCATAACCATCACAATCAACTACAGTTCACTGCTCACCTGCTGGCTCTCAAAGGTCCAGGCGCTGTCGGTTAAAGACGCGTCTAGAACGTTGATCATCTCCTTAAAGTCAGTGGTGCTGCTGGGCTTAACGAAGGTGAAATCACTGAACTCTGACATGGGAGAGAGACAGGACCTGAAGGACTGACTCTGAGACAACATGTCCCCTCCCAGGACCTCTACGTACTTAATAGGCCCGTCAGTGTTGAGCTGGATCTGCAGGTTTCTATTGGGGTTATTGTAGCCGTCCAAATCGTCCAGTCTCATGCAGCAACTACCGCTGCTCCTGCTGTTTCTAACGCACTTGACCGCTAACATGACAAAAGTCACCAGAGACAGCATGGACACCGAGGCCAGAGAGAGGATCAAATACAGGGTGATTCTCCCGCTTTTCTTGCCGGGCTCTGGCGCTTTCTGCCGGAGGTCCAAGATGGGTTCTTGGAGCCCGTCCTCTACCAGTATTGCCACTGTGACCGTGGAAGACTGTACCGGTTCCCCGTCGTCCTTTATCTCTATAAGCAGCCTCTGAGAGGAGTCGTCCTGCTCGGACACAGCGCGTTTAGTCCTTACTTCTCCTGTGTAAAGATTAACATTGAACAGAGACACATCTGTGGCCTCCGTCAGTTTATACGAGATCCAGGCGTTATGACCCGAGTCTGCGTCCACGGCCGTTACCTTAGTAACCAGGTGGCCTGCTTTAGAAGAGCGGGGCATCTTCTGGTGAGAGAGCGAGCCCAGGGCAGCGGAGGGGTAAATAACAGCGGGGGCATTGTCGTTCTGGTCCAGGATAAAAACATGGACAGTGGCGTTGCTGCTCAGAGGCGGAGAGCCGTGGTCCTTTGCCTGCACCAGAATCTGAAACACCTTCAGTGTCTCATAGTCAAACGAGTGCATGCTGTAGATGCTGCCGTTATCAGAGTTCATATACACATAGGAGGAGACAGACAAGCCCTGCACTTTGGTGTCCAGGATACAGTAGGAGATCTTGGCATTATCCCCGAAATCCAGGTCAGATGCAGATACTGAGGAGAGCATGGAGCCTGGTAGTCCATTCTCTTTTAAATAGACATCATAGGAGGACTGAGTGAATTTAGGGGAGTTGTCGTTGACATCAATGATACTGACAGGTATAGTTTTCTTGGTAGTCAGGGGAGGGGAGCCCGAATCAGTGGCTGTTATCTCAATTTTATACTCTGAGAAGCTCTCTCGGTCTAAAACACCACTGGTGACCAGTGCGTAATTATTAGAAAATGACGGTTTCAGATTAAAAGGATAGTCTCGCGGGAGTTGTAACGTTACGTTACCGTTATTCCCGGAGTCTTGGTCTCGGGCACTAATCAAAGCAACTACTGTGCCACTGGGTGCGTCTTCGCGCAACGGACTCGGCTTGGAGGTCAAAATGATTTCAGGAGGGTTGTCGTTTACGTCAACTACATCCACCCGAACACTACATTGTCCCTCCATTTCCGGAGTGCCGTTATCTTTTGCATTGATATCAATTTCATATGTAGCAGCATTTTCGAAATCTAATTCTCCTTTCAAAAACATCTCCCCTGTGTCTGAATCAATGTCAAATATAGAAAGCACAGCATTCGGGGTGCGCTCACCAAATGAATACGTCACCTCCCCATTTTGAACATCGTCTACGTCTATCGCTTTAAGTTTGACCAGAAAAGTACGTTTTGGACTATTTTCGTGTATGGAAACATTGTACAAAGCCTTTTCAAATACTGGAAAATTGTCGTTTACATCAAGCACTGTAATAGTTATCCGTGACGTCCCGGATCTGACAGGACTCCCCCCATCTAGTGCAGTTAATAGTAGCTGATGGACAGCTTGTTTCTCTCGATCTAGAGGTTTTTCTAATACTAACTCTGGGGCTTTTCTTCCATTACTAAGGTCTTTTACCTTTAAACTAAAGCACTCGTCTTTACTAATTGTGTAATACTTGAGTGCGTTACTTCCCACATCTGGGTCCTCTGCGCTCTCCAAAGAAAATCGCCTGCCTACAACAACAGATTCCGCTATTTTCAACGTGAGTTCATTTGTTATAAAATTTGGTGTATTGTCATTTATGTCTCGTATTTCCACCTCAATTCGATACAACTGTAACGGGTTCTCAATTACAACCTTTAGAGGTAAAATGCAGCTGGCGCTTTGTCCACATACAGTCTCTCTATCTATTCTCTCATTGACGACCAGCTCGCCCTTCCCCGCATCCACACTGAAGTACTGCTTACCAGCCTCAGAAGCGACACGCAGTTTACGATCAAATATCTCAGATAGTCCCAAACCCAGATCTTTGGCTAGATTTCCCACCACAGAGCCCCGTTTCAGTTCCTCCGGGATGGTGTAGCGAGTCTGTCCGTCTATTGTACTCCACAAGAGAACGAAATGATGCCACCAAAGAGCCAGCCATCTCCAGTCTCGGTATCCCATTCTCTTTGTTATCTCTGATCCGTTATAATACAATTCACACTTAAATACTGTCCAGAACAAAGAGCTTCATATCAAAACATCTCCCCAGAATACATATTTCATTAAGCATTATTTCGTTAATTTTGCATCACGATAAGGATGTGTTTACAGGATGTTGTATCTCCGTGTGTATGACTGCGTCCCCCTCTCTTCTCCAGCTCAGAATATTGTAAGGGTTAAGGTACTGAGGCTAGGGGGAGGGAGTAGATCTCTTTGAACAGTTCTGCACGCTATTGGTGCACCGCGTGCATCTCTAACACCCAATGAGAGGCCAAAATAACAGACTTTTTAAAGCCAGAGCAGCATCCAGGCGCTGTCCAAGCGCTCTGACAGAGCGAGAGCGAGAGAGAGTGAAAGACTGTATTTTCCATTGAACAATAATACATTGTCTATATTGATGTGAAACATATTATGGAGAGTCCAGAGCTAGGTTATATTTAAGAATTCATACGTGTGAAGCGGCGTCGGAAAGATCGTGTGATTTTGCGCACAGATGCCAACACATTGGCATTCCAATAGAGCCCCTTGCTCGGAAGAAAGTACATTTGACTAAGATCTCTTATAGTTTTTACATAAAACAATAATTGAGTGGCAGAAAAAATATCAAAATGTCTCTAAATTCGGTGTCCAAGTTATTCATTATTTATCAACCGAGCTTTGTTCTGGAACCTAAATTAACAAGCATTGATTTGTGCAATGTTGAAACAAAACCGTGGTGCTGCTGGGTTTAACGAAGGTGAAATCACTGAACTCTGACATGGGAGAGAGAGAGAGGACCTGAAGGACTGACTGAGACAACATGTCCCCTCCCAGGACCTCTACGTACTTAATAGGCCCGTCAGTGTAGAGCTGGATCTGCAGATGTCTGCGTCACACAGGAGGACACAGACACGTCCTGCACGTTGGAGTCTAGGACGGAGTAGGAGATCTTGACACAATCACCCAGGTCTGGATCAGTAACGGAGGTTGAAAATAATATTTTCCCCGGTGTGTAATTGTCTTTTACACACACTGGGTAGGAAGGCTGAGAGAATAGTGGCAGATTGTCATTCACATCTAACACATCAACAGTGATAGTTTTCTTGCTGGATAGAGGGTTTTCTCTTGAATAACTAGCACTGATCTCTATACTGGGAGTGACGCTCACTGTCAAGAGGTGCGTTAGTTACCGGTGCATAATGCTTGGATACGGTCGGGTTCAATTTGAATGGAGACGCTTTTACCCGTAAAATCACAGTGACGTGAGCAACATTTTCGTTAAGACTAGCCTCAAAGCTGTCTCTCAAACAGTGGTGCGTTATCGTTAATATCAAGCACCCAAATACTAGTCTCAGAGGTTCCTGAATGTTGTCCCATCACAGTGGTTTTTGTTCGTTAATGTTAATGCAGTAAGAGAGTATTGTTTTTGCAGCTCCACCAGAATCCAGTGCACTTTCGAGTGGAAATCGTGAGCCTGGGTTTGCTGACTACAATCTTCAGCCCCCTTTCTTCCACAAGAAAACAGGGAGAAATGTCATTAATATCCCCCTGCATTTGAATCTCGACTCAGTGCAGCTGCAAATGACTTTATATCTCCAAAGGCAATAGACACGGAACTCTTTGTCCACACATATCCTCTCTGTCTATCCTCTCACTGACGACCAGCTCTTCAAATCCACTCTGAAATCCTGCTTACCAGCCTCCGAGGTTATCCGTACTTTACGATGGTAAATCTCAGATAGTCCCAACCCCAGATCTTTGGCTAGATTTCCTACCACAGAGCCCTATTTCAGTTCCTCCGGGATGATGTAGCGAGTCTGTCCATCTATTGTAACCAACAAGAGAAAGACACGATGACACCATAGCAGCACCTGCCACACACCCAGCCTATTCCACATGGTTCCACAACACATCAAAACCTTTATATGATTCCATCCAACATTCGGCCTCTCGCAGGAGTGGTAATAATCAATCAGTAATCCAAAGTGTCTCATATTCTACAGTGATGGGGAAGCTTTTTGTAGATATCTGTGTACCGTTCTGCACGCTATTGATGCACAGCATCTAATGAGTTAAACAACAGGATTCAGCTGTCATTTATAGCTACAGTGAACATTTCATTACGTGGGAAACCGATGAAGCACCATAGCAATTCAACATGAGAATAAATATCATTATCAGCTGGTGAAGGATCTAAATGATCTTATTAAATTGTTATAAATTAATTACAGATGGAATACTAGTATGTGCACAGCTGTACTGTAAATCATTGCAGCGTTAAAAGAGGTATTATAGGTTGTAAAGTGGTGGTTCCAAAACTCTAGGTATCATAAGGGCTCGGGCTCAATGCTTACTGATGTCTGTGTGGGAGACAAAGGCTCTCCGTTGCCGTCCTGTGGTAACAGAAAGCAGGCGCAGCACAGCCTGAGTACGTCATAAGAGCAACTCACGTGGCTCCGAATATAAATACATCCCACAAGCCGTTATAAAAATATCTGCATGAGGTCTGAAGAGCAAATGAAAAGAGAGGGGGAGCGGAGATCGCTCTCCCACACACACTTCACTGTCTCATTTACATGACATTAACTCATTACCTGAGAGCTGAATAGACCGCCCTAATATTTGTGATTTGGACATATTCTATCGACACTTTTTTTTGGTCGACCACGAATCCGGTCAAGGAGATTAAAGGGTTGTGCGATTTCGTCATCCCTCGAGGTCTGCCTAGCAACACTGGCATCTGACGGAATTATTTATATCCGCAATGAAAAAAAAGCAAAACCTCCAGTGAAAGCAAACGCTATAGTATTATACAAACCACAAGCCGTAGCTTACATCATATCACAATAGTGCAACGAATGTATCTAAATATGAAAACAATATATCAGCTTTGCTATTAGATAATCCGAGTTTGACAGAACGACGAAAGTTGGTAGGGAGAGCGAGAGAGGGAGGGAGGGGGAACGCGCCTCCACTGAGCTCTGAAGCGAGTTTCAGCACCACACGGGTGGACAGCCCCACACAAGCGGCCAGCTGGCGCTGCTGCTGAAATGTGGGCGACCGCGTGGTGGCTGCTGCACAGACAGTCCTTCCCAAACAAAGACT